>NW_016825208.1:67568-73211 GCF_001698545.2 Rhinopithecus bieti | reverse complement strand
CACTGCCCAGATGGACGGAATTAAACCTGCAAACCTAACTCTGTGGAGTGTTAAACTGTGATTCACTAGGAACTCAATAGAGGTGAATACGTGGATAATGACTGGTCAGTTTTGTAGTCTTAATTAGAAGCCCCCAGTTAGTCTATAAATCCAGAATATGGATTTGGTTTTGTTTTCTTTGGGGGGTGTTTTTTTTTTTTTGAGACGGAGTTTTACTCTGTTGCGCAGGCTGGAGTGCAGTGGTGTGATCTTGGCTCACTGCAACCACCACCTCCTGGGTTCAAGTGATTCTCTTGCCTCATTCTCTCAAGTAGCTCGGATGACAGGTGCCTGCCACCATGCCTGACTAAATTTTGTATTTTTAGTAGAGACAGGGTTTTGCCATGTTGGCCAGGCCGGTCTCCTGACCTCAGGTGATTCACCTGCTTTGGCCTCCCAAAGTGCTGGGATTACAGGTGTAGCAGGATGAGCCGCAGACAAAACTCCTCAGACACCTGGTTAAAGAAGGAAAGAGCTTTATTCAGCTGGGAGCTTTGGCAGACTTGCATCTCAAAAGCCGAGCTCCCTGAGAGAGAAATTCCTGCCCCTTAAGGGCTTACAACCCTAAGAGGGGTCCACGTGAAAGGGTCATGATTGATTGATTTAGCAAGCATGTGGATATGTAACTGGGGCTGCATGCATCGGTAATCAGGACAGGACAGAACAGTAAGTTTTATGATGCTTTCTTATACAATGTGTGGAATCTATAGATAATACAAGTAGTTAGGTCAGAGGTTGATTTTTAACTACCAAGCCTAGGGTGCGGCACCGGGCTGTTTGACTATTGATTTCATTTCTGCCTTTTCTTTAACTTCTACTTCCTCTTTTTTTTTTCTTGAGGCAGAAGACAATAAGAGAGGTGGTCTCCTTCCTTATTCCCCCCTTTGAGAATTTCACTTATTAGTAGGAGTTCTCACTTTCATCCTCACTACCTAGGTCCTCCTCCAAGACAGATCGAAGTGGTTTATGTAATACACTTGTGCTGAAGCATTTTGGTGGACCACGATAGCAACAAAGTTTCTTAATATTTGAAGGAGCACAGGTAGCATGCAAGGGAGCAACAAGCAAGTTCTTATTACTAGCAATATACTTACCACGAGGGTTTTAAATTTTTTTATAGCTGGAAACTATTTTTTAAATAAAGACCTAGGATTAAACCTGTGCTAAACCTGTACAGACACATGTGCTAACTTTGTCATGTTTTTAACTATATTTTCAGTCACTTGTTCTTGATCATTTGTTTGCAGACAGCAATTGGTTAAGTTGAATTTTTCAGACTCTTTCTTCAGCTGCCAGCAAATAGTTTAAGGCCAGTTTATTTTGATAGATGGCATTTTTCACTTGGATTTCCTGCTGGGCTAAAACAGTTAAAGCTCTGCCAGTTTTATTATAATATTGCTGTCCTAAGCAGGTTAGTTCTTTTACCATGTTTGTTAAAAACCTTTTTCTAGCGAGCAACACAGTATCTCTTAATAATAAAAGTTTTTAAGAGCCAGACACTTGAACTTGTGGGTGTCTGTTTGGGGAAAGAGTCAGTTAAAGTTATTTTGAGGCATTAATTTTTTTGCTTTTTCAGGCCATTGGTCTCCTATGTTACTTATTCCACAAACATAATATGAGGAAATGCCTAGGCTGCTGGCAATGTTGTCAGCCAGCTGAGAGGAGGAGGCTTTGGTAACTTCTGGGATATATGCTTAAAGAATGACTTAAAGACTCGGAATTGCTGCTGGGCTGACTGCTTGGTTTGAGTCCTTTTTAGAATATACAAAGTTATTTTAGCTTTTTGGCCATAGCTTTGTAATGCCATGGAGTAACCTATAGTTTACATAAGTAGATCTGGCTTTAAGATAGTAAGATTTATAGGACTGCAAGTGCTTGTTTTACAATTTCGTTTTGCTGGTACTTTGATAAGCAAGACTGACTTTGGCCTCGGTGATGATCGATCAGTGAACTGCATTTTGTGCAGTTCCAGCAAGCTATTGCTAGGGCCTTGGAAGGATAAACAGGGGGTGCATACACAATTTTATACTGATAGTTTGTATAGTACTTGTAAGTCAAGAGATTGTGAGATAGGTTGGGTTTATGAATGTTAACTGACAAATATTAAAGCATATATATATAACCCCCTCCACTGCGAAGAGAGGCTTGGGTTTGACTTATAAGACTTCTTCCCTTTGACTCAGTATGAATCTTAAACCAAGTCCTAGGTAAACACTTAGGGTCATAGCATATATAAAGCTGGCCATTTCCTGGGTCACAGATTGAATATGTGGTTTGATTATAAGTACAAGTTCCTAAGTGAGTCCCTGTACACTTATAATAAGTATAGTACAATAGGGTTTTAGTTATACTGTTTTTTGATCAAGTAGTATGTGTACAGTGGGGACACCCTTCTATAGGTGTTTTTTTCTAGCATGGTTAAGGGAGGTAAAAACAATAAAACAATGTACAGCATATTTATATCCAGCAAGGACAAAAGAGGTCCTGACCTGGGAAAGGAGGTTGAGCACAGTGACAGAACAATAGGAAAACAGTTAGTATACAGGAAAACCACTGGTCTTAAGATTTGTAACTACATTTACTTGCTTGATGAGTTCTCAAGTTTCATCTGTGCGTAGACTAGTCAGCTTCTGGTGTGTGACTGGAGCAGGGCATGTTGTTTCCTCAAACTTCAGCCGTGCATAGACTGGTCAGCCTCCAGAGTGACCAGAGCAGGGCTGTTGTCCTCAGCAGCAGCTTGGTCTCGTCTTAGAATCAGTTGGGTTGGATGATCTGGGTCCTGCTGGCTGGTTTACTTGTCCTGAGCTGCCAGTTTTAGCCGACTGTGGTGGATCCAAGATACAACACCTGGAACTTTAACAGCAGTGGGAGTGGACAAGATTACAATATAGGGCCCATCCTATATGGATCTTAGAGAAGTTAGATTCTACTTTTTAACCTAAACAGAGTTACTAGATTTAAAGGGATGTCAGGCTTACAGGCATTTTTTTCATGTGCCTAATTATGAACACTTTGTATGGCTATTCCTAAAGCCTGCATTTGCTTTCTTTTTTTGTTTTTGTTTTTTTGTTTTGTTTTGTTTTGTTTTTTGTTTTTTTTGAGACTGAGTCTTGCTCTTGTTGCCAGGCTGGAGTGCAATGGTGCAATCTCAGCTCCCCACAACCTCCGCCTCCCAGGTTCAAGCAATTCTCCTGCCTCAGCCTCCCGAGTAGCTGGGATTACAGGCATATACTACCATGCCTGGCAAATTTTGTATTTTTAGTAGAGACAGGGTTTCTCCATGTTGAGGCTGGTCTCGAACTCCTGACCTCAGGTGACCCGCCCGCCTCAGCCTCCCAAAGTGCTGGGATTATAGGCGTGCGCCACCACACCCGGCCTGCATTTGCTGTCTTAAGTTTAATTCCCTTAGTTCCCGGAGGTCACCTCTAATTTGACCTATGATTTGGGGTGGCTGACAGAACAAAATCTTATAGGGCAGATACCCAGTTTGTTTGGTGGGGGTGCACCTGACTTGGAGGAGGACCATAGGCAAAAACCTGATTTTATCTCGGATGAATTTCTTGGCAATATTTCTTCAGTAACTGCTTGAGTGTCCGGTTCACACATTTTACTTTTTCCTGAACTTTGCGGCTGATAGGCTGTATGTAACTTCCATTTTATTTTTAACAGTCTTGTTAAATCTTGCACTATTTCAGCTATAAATTGCCGGCCCATTGTTTGACTTTAAAGTCAGAGGCAGTCCAAACCTGGGGATAATGGATTTTAGCAATACTTTAGTCACTTCTTGTGCTTTTTGGTCCTGGTGGGGAAAGCCTTAAGTCACCCTGAAAAGGTGCAAACAAGCACTAGCATGTACTGATGGCCTCTGGAACAGGGCAGTTCTGTAAAGTCTTTAAGAAGGTTTTCACAAGGCATGGCTCCTTCTTCTGTTTACTTTCCTAGAGGAGGGTTTTTCTTTTTCCCCCTTTGTAACTTCAACTAATGGTTTAGCCATTATAGTGAGAAATTGGACTCCAGATACAGCAGAATTTTGCTGCCTTTAACTTTTAGTGTGACAATGGGTTCCTGGAAGCCTAATGGGAAGGTGCCTGGTCCGTCCTAGTTCTTATAGCTTTCAGCTGCTGCCGGCCCAATCAGATTAGTATTTGATTTTCCCAAGGTTAGGCAGCCCTTGGCCGATGGCCTCTTTGTCTTGCAGCCGTGGCCATTTTCCTCATTGCCTTTTGAACATTTTTTCTTTTCCTTTGCTCTTCTCCCAGCGCCGGTCCTTGGCCGCCTTTTTTTCCAAATAGAGCTGGGCTGGGGAGAGGGACTTAACCCTTGGCATGCCTAGCTGCCACGCTTGTTGCTTTCATTCTTTCCTGTTTTGTTCCCTGGTTACAGTTAACATACACCTGGGCGGCCACTTTTATAGACTGGGTGGTATTCATGCCTACAGCTTCCACTTGATGCTATCCTGGGCTTGCCTTACAAATAAATATTCACCATATGCTGATTTTCAGCAGCCTCAGAGTTAAATGGGGTGTAAAGCCAGAACGCTTTACAGAGTCTCTTGTAAAACTGACTTAAGCTCTCGTCAGCTCCCTGAAGCACTTCTGAAATCTTCCTTATGTTAGTTGCTTTCCTTCTACCAGCGCTTAGCCTCGCAGAAGTGCCTCTTGGTACCTCTGCAAATGCTGAAGCTGGGTTACATCTTCCGGGTCCCAGTTGGGATCTTGGTCTGGGAACTGACGCTGAGTGGATGCCTAAGCATTTACTACATCTGCTGGTGCATGGGCTTCTAGCCAGTGGAGAGCTGCCTGTGCTATCCTCTGGCACTCCCCAGTGTTAAACAACATTAGGAAAAGCTGCCTGCAATCTGGCCAGGTTGGATCATGTGTCAGAAAGACGGATGGCATCAGATCTATAAGAGCTTGGGGCTTCTCTGTGTAGGAGGGTGTGTGGTGTTTCCAGTTTAGTAGATCAGGGGTTGAAAAGGGCTGATAGATGGAAGTCCGTAGCCCACCCTGGATGTGGCCCTGGCCATGATGATAGATAGGTCCTTGCATCTCCCTGAGAGGCATTTGCATAGCCTGAGCACGACCAGATCTGAGACCGCCTGCTTGATTATCTTGGCTTCCTTCCCTGGCCTCTCGAGGCTCCGATCCTTACCTTCGAAGTGAGACCTGGGGCGTGTTACCTCCTGAATCTGGTTCCTGAGGGGCTGTTTGCCTTAGTAAAGGGGGTAGGCTAGGATATATGAAGGAAGAATTTCTATTACCTCTGGCAGCTCCTGCAAAACTGGCTTCTCTTGCTCTCTTTGGGATTTGTTTTTTTAAACACTGTACTTGCTGGCAAAGCTCCTCTTACTTTCACTTTTGGATTTTTGCAATAAGCTGTTAAACAGGCTGGATTTACGCCGGTCTCGTTTGTGCTGTGTTGAACTATGAGTTGATATAAAGGAATTTGATCTGGGTACACTGGCTGTCCTCCAACCTTGTCACCACCTTAAATACATGGCCAATTTTTCCCTGTCTATAGTTCCTTTGGTGGGCCATCCAACACCAAAAGAGAGCCATTCTAATTCACAGAGAGTTTTTCCCTTCTGGGGCGGGTGGGCAGGGG
>NW_016825208.1:31094-67300 GCF_001698545.2 Rhinopithecus bieti | reverse complement strand
ACCTTCTGGGGCGGGTGGGCAGGGGAGGGGCGGTTAACTTAACTTTATAATCCTTTGCGAAGCTTTTCTTAAGGCTCTGTAACACGCACTCCAATAGAGTCAGCTGTGTTGTTCTGATGACTTTTCTCCTATTCCTCCCTTTACAACGCAGCACATTTACTCTTGCACACTCATTTTCCCTCTAGTTTCGGCCAACTACCACACCTCCTGTTACGGGAGTTTTCAGACCTGCTTGGCTTTGGAGAGGTCCTTATTCCCCCTACAACTCTGAGCTGTGAGGCAACTCCTGTTAGCCATATGCAGATCGCCACTAGTCTTATCCCCACACTTTCTCGGAGCACACAGTCCACGCTAAGAGATCTGTAACTCCCCACTTCCCAGCTGATAAGCCTAATTAGACCCCTCCATTCACACACTTTCACACTCTTTCGGTTTCTGTGTTGGTAATTGGGATGGCAAGGCACTCTCGCCACAAGAAGGGAAAGAAAAAGGGCAAAGGGTAAAAGGTCACTCACTCATCAAGCAATTCATATCAAACCAGAATCAAAACCAAACCAGAGTGCCGATAAAGGCACGCTCGTTTGTCAAGCAATTTAAACCAAGTCAAAATCAAAACCAAAACCAAAGTGCCAATAAAGGCACGCCATGCGTGATCACGCCACGCTTCCACTCAAATGGAGTGGGAAAGTTCCCAAGACTGGTCTTACCGTGTTCCAGATGTCCGGACTCCAAGTTCCAGTTCCTTCCCGGTGTTCAGCCACTGCATTGATCCTCCGTGGGGACCTGCCATGCACTGCTCTGGTGAGGGGTTTCACCCAGGCAATTGCCTACCCTGGAGCGCTCTCAGGATCCACGTCACTAAAGCTGGCTGGAATTCCCTGCAGGGATGCTCCACAGGGCAGGCCTAAGCTGCCTAAGGGGCTACCTTGACCGCTCGCTAATCACCTTGCTTTCCTAATCACCTGCTTCCTGGTCAGGAAATCAAGAAATGTAGCAGGACAAGCTGCAGACTATACTCCTCAGACACCAGATTAAAGAAGGAAAGAGCTTTATTCAGCTGGGAGCTTCGGCAGACTTAACATCTCAAAAGCTGAGCTCCCCGAGAGAGAAATTCCTGCCCCTTTTAAGGGCTTACAACCCTAAGAGGGGGGGTCGACGTGAAAGGGTCATGATTGATTGATTTAGCAAGCATGCAGATATGTAACTGGGACTGCATGCATCTCAGGACAGAACAGAACAGTGAGTTTTACAATGCTTTCTTATACAATGTGTGGAATCTATAGATAATACAAGCGGTTAGGTCAGGGGTTGATTTTTAACTACCAGGCCTGGGGTGCAGCACCAGGCTGTTTGACTATTGATTTCATTTCTGCCTTTTCTTTAACTTCTACTTCCTGTTTCTTTTCTTGAGGCAGAAGACAATAAGAGAGGTGGTCTCCTTCCTTACAGGCATTAGCCACCACACCTGGCCCCTTGTTTTAAATTTATAAATGTAGTTGATTCAGCTTTGTAAACCAAAAAGTAACTGAGGCAGATCTCAATCAATTCGGTGTTCATTTTACCAAGGTTGAAAATACGCTGGGGGAAAAGAAACATAAAGCTGCAATAGGACCTGTGACCTGTGCTTTTTCCAAGGAGGATTTTGGGACCTTCAACATTGAAAGGAGAGAGGGCAAGCAGGAGAGGAAAGGAAAAAAAAGGAAGGACAGGTAGGCAGTGATGCAAGTGGTTCCATACTTGTGAGGCTGTGATTGGTCTTCAGCAAATCTACATTTTACATGTGAAAAGAAGGGAGGGGAGGAAGAAGTCAGTTATGCATTCACATCATGTTCAGTAAATCTATATTTTACATAAGCTAAAGTAAGCATGTAAAATTACAGTTACATGTTTGGCAACAAAAGGAAGGCAAATTTTGCATGACTGAGTTTCCAAGCTTAACTTTCTTGCATAGCAGTTTGGGGTCCTGAGATTCTGTTTTCTTTCACATTTCTCCCTTGTTATTCACAATCTTTCAGAGAAAGCATGGTAGAAGAAAATGGGTGTCTGCTCATGGGTTTAGTCTAACCTATTCTGCTAGAATGATTTATTCGTAGAAGATGAGATCCCACAGTGCTAGGAAGGCTCGTTCTTAGCGGCTTGTAAAATCTCTTGTCCCATGGAGAAAAATGGAGGCAGAGAGAAAGAAAAAAGGGAAAAAGAGAAAAGGAAGGGACCAAGGCCAGATTATACAAACAAAAGGAATGCAATCCTGGAAAAGTCATTTAGGATATACTACCGAGAAGCCCATACTTCAGTAGGCAGGCACAAAGGTGGGGCGTGTGAGGCTCTGATTAGTGCTCAGGGAACCTACATTTTGTAGGTGAAAAGAAGGAAGTAGAGAAAAAGTCCATTATGCATTTGTCTTGCACTCGGTAAATCTACATTGTATGTAAGATAAAGTAAGCTTGTGAAAATACAGTTATCTGCCAATGCTACTATTTCTGCTATTAGACTGCACAGTTCACGTTTTCTAGCTGCAGTTTACAGGGCTGTGAGAAAAGCACAATTTTAATTTTAATTTCTTTCTTTCTTTATTTTTGAGACGGAGTCTCACTCTGTTGCCCAGGCTAGAGTGCAGTGGTGCAATCTTGGCTCACTGCAAGCTCCGCCTCCCAGGTTCATGCTATTCTCCTGCCTCAGCCTCCCGAGTAGCTGAGACTACAGGTGCCCGCCACCACACACGGCTAATTTTTTGTATTTTTAGTAGAGATAGGGTTTCACCGTGTTAGCCAGGATTGTCTCAATCTCCTGACCTCATGATCCACCTGCCTTGGTCTCCCAAAGTGTTGGGATTACAGGTGTGAGCCATCGCACCCAACCAGAAAAGCTGTAAATGTTCAAAAGAAAAGTTTTCTTGACTCTGAAAACAAAGCAAAAGAATCAGCAATGTTTCCAACAAAAAAAGTTATAAAAGATTATTTCGGCCGGGCATGGTGGCTCACACCTGTAATTCCAGCACTTTGGGAGGCCAAGGTGGGTGGATCACAAGGTCAGAGGTTTGAGACCAGCTTGGCTAACATGGTTAAAGCCCATTTCTACTAAAAATACAAAAAATTAGGTGGGTGTGGTGGTGCGTGTCTGTAATCCCAGCTACTCCAGAGGCTGAGGCAGGAGAATCGCTTGAACCTGGGAGGCGGAGGTTGCAGTGAGCCGAGATCGCACCATTGCACTCCAGCCTGAGCAACAGAGCGAGACTCTGTCTCAGAAAAAAAAAAAAAAAAAAAAAAAAAAAGGTTATTTCAGTTTCTGTTACTTCAGTTCCATGCAATTAACTTGTTTCCTTTGATACTGGGATTAGCAACCCTCATGAACACATCAACTCTCCAATGAGAGTCCTGGAAGTTTTCTCTCTAGTCCAATGACACAATCATCAAAGTTATCAGAAACCCGTATTCTAGAGCACCCATCAGAATCCGTCTCATGAGCTTCTCTAGGGAAGCAGGTTTTGGATTGTAACTCGTTATATACAGCTTTTTGAGAAGAGTAAAAACAAACAATCATTGTGGATGACAAAAACCTTATAGTACCATCACTGGGTAAAGACACAATTGACAAGGACATTTGGTCATTTCTGTGGCATACAACAATTTAACATAATAATATTAATTATTATTACTGGTTGCATATACTAAGACATGAGAATTATAGGAATCTCATGCAATTATGGAATATATACTAGTAATACATTTATATAAAAATAACCCAGAGAAAGATAAACATTTTATATTTGGCAATGCTTCCTGTTTGATTTTAACATACCAAGTAGGCTGAATATGTCTCTTTTAGACTTCTAAAAGTTATTTTGAGATCCAAAAACTGTATTTAGAACTTAAAATTTTTATTTTAGAAAGTTGGTCAAGTATCAATGGTTTAAAACACTTGATATCACAAAATAAGATCACAGGCACCCATAAAACAAGTCATTCATTTAGTCAAAAGGATAATTCAAAAGCTTCGAAAAGCAAAAATCTTTACTCTGATAGAGGGGAGACTCAGTTTCTCAAACAATAAGACCTAATAAAGATGACATGAGGCCAATGGAATCTTTCTTTCTTTCTCTCCATTCTTTCTTTTGTAGTTTACTCAAAAGGTAAACAAAAATCTGTTATCATCTCTAATATCATACAAAAATCTTGCTCAAAAGAGAAAATCAAATATTACGTTTGCGTAGTCAATTATTAATGCTAAAGCTAATTTTAATAAAATCTTACAAACAAATCCATCTAATCTCAGTTTGAACATAAGGTAAGATTTCCATAAACCTTTTATAATCTTTTGTAATTTTTTTCTACTTTCTTTATCCATTTAGTCTCACGTATCATTCTTTTCATTTTTTTTTTTTTTTTGGAGACAGGGTCTCACTGACTTACCCAGGCTGGAGAACAGTGGCACAAGCTCAGCTCAAAGCAATCTCCACCTTCCAGGTTCAAGTGAGTCTTCTGCCTCAGCCTCCTAAGTAGCTGTGATTACAGGTGTTGGCCACCACACCTGGTTAATTTTTGTATTTTTTGGTAGAGACAGAGTTTCACCGTGTTGACCAGGCTGGTCTTGAACTCTTAACCTCAATTGATCCACTCACCTCAGCCTCCCAGAGTGCTGGGATTAGAGGCATGAGCCATCATGTCTGGTCTTCTTTAATTTAAAAAAAACCCCTCGGCTGGGCGCGGTGGCTCATGCCTGTAATCCCAGCACTTTGGGAGGCCAAGTCAGGCAGATTACGAGGTCAGGAGTTTGAGATCAGCCTGGCCAAGGTAGTTAAACCCCGTCTGTACTAAAAATACAAAAACCAGCTGGGCATGGTGATGTGAACCTGTAGTTCCAGTTACTTGGGAGGCTGAGGCAGGAGAATCGCTTGAACCCGGCAGGTGGAGGTTAATGGTGAGCTGAGATGGTGCCACTGCACTCCAGCCTGGGTAACAGAGCGAGACTCTGTCCCTCACCTCAAAAACTAAAATAAAATAAAATCAACTCCCTAACTAGGCAGAATTACTTTTCCTTTAACAAAAGCCCTATTTCCATACCTTCTTACGTTTTTACCAAAAACACATTCTACTTTTCTTTGCATGTTGCATGTAGAATTATTTATCTTATATCTAGTAATTTAAATTACATACATGAATTATAATGTTAATTCTTATAACTCTTATTTTAGTGAAAACCTAGGAGGTAAGCAATTTTAGTTATTACCTCCTACAGAATGCAGGACAAAGAAAAATACCTGAATCTAGGCCTTTTCATGGTCCCAAAAGGCTGAAATCTAAAAATAGAAATTTATAGACAAGTTAAACAAGTATCAAAAATATTACAGAAGCAAAGTTTTATACCTTAAAGTATCTAGGCTGGGCGTGGTGGCTCACGCCTGTAATCCCAGCCCTTTGGGAGGGCGAGGAGGATGGATCACTTGAGGTCAGGAGTTGGAGACCAGCCTGACTAACGTGATGAAACCCCCATCTCTACTACAAAAATACAAAATTAGCGGGTGTGATGGTGCACACCTGTAATCCCAGCTACTCGGGAGGCTGAGGCAGGAGAATTGCTTGAATCCGGGAGGCAGATGTTGCAGTGAGCCGGCATCGCGCCATTGCACCCCAGCCCGGGCAACAAGAGAGAAACTCTTGTTTGTCCAGCGGGGGGCAGTGGGGGGGTACCTGGCAGAGACAGTATCTGACCTAATTCAGACCAAATGTCTAAATTTTGAAGTCATTTCTATTGTATTTCACCAATAATTTTAAAATTATCTTTATATACTGAAGACTACTAAAGTCACATGAACTAAAAGGCATTTGAGTTAAAGTTTCTATTTTTCTGATAAAATATTTTATTTAAGCACTTTCATTTTCTTTTCTTTTCTTTTTTTTTGAGACAGAGTTTCGCTCTTGTTGCCCAGGTTGGAGTGCAATGGCACAAACTAAACTCACTGCAACCTCCACCTGGGTTCAAGCAATTCTCCTGCTTCAGCCTCCAGAGTAGCTAGGATTACAGGCACCTGCCACCACGTCCAGCTAATTTTTTGGATTTTTAGTAGAGACAGGTTTCATCGTGTCGGCCAGGCTGGTCTCGAACTCCTGACCTCAGGTGATCCACCTTCCTCAGTCTCCCAAAGTGCTGGGATTACAGATATGAGCCACTGTGCCTGGCCTGCTTTTTATTTAAGCCAATTTATTAGAGCTCTTCTGTATATTTCGGTAGTGGAACCATCACATATACAAATGACACATAGAAATACTTAGACATACAGGCACACAGATAGAAGTAGATCTTATATAAGACTCATTTGCCAGTTTTATTGTTATTTTTATTCTTATTTTTCTCAAGACAGAGTCATGCTCTGTCACTCATACTGGAGTGCAGTGGCACGATCCTAGCTCACTGTAACCTTGAACTCCTGGGCTCAAGCGATTTTCCTTCCTCAGCCTCCTGAGTAGCCAGTGTTGCAGAATTCTGTCCTTGGTTCACCTAAAACTGGGTTCTTGTCACATGACCAGGAAAGATTAGGCTCATGGACACATTGAGGGGTGAGTAGAGCAGGATTTATTGGGTGAAAAGAAAAAAAGAAAGAAAAAAAAACTCTCAGAAAATTGAGAGGGAGTCCTGCTAACAGGCCCCCACCTCACAGATTGAATTCCAGGCCACCACACACAAGCTGAAGAGACAGGCTCCTCCCTACCTGCCGAAGGTGTGAATTTCTGGAGGCTCCACCCTGTTCTCCCAGTGTGCAGGCGGGTTGGCGATTCTCTGGCGACCCTTTTTATCTGCATAGATATTTGGCTGTCTCACTAGGACTACAGGTGCACACTGCCATGCCCAGCTAATGTTTTTCTTTTTTCTTTTTCTTTCTTTTTTTTTTTTTTTTTGAGACGGAGTCTCGCTGTCTCCCGGGTTGGAGTGCAGTGGCACGATCTCGGCTCACTGTAAACTCTGCCTCCTGGGTTCACGCCATTCTCCTGCCTCAGCCTCCAGAGTAGCTGGGACTACAGGCGCCCACCACCATACCTGGCTTATTTTTTGTGTTTTTAGTAGAGACGGGGTTTCACCGTGTTAGCCAGGACGCTCTTGATCTCCTGACCTCGTGATCCACCCAACTCAGCCTTCCAAAGTGCTGGGATTACAGGCGTGAGCTACCGCGCCCGGCTGTTTTTATTTTTTCTATGTTACCCAGGCTGGTCTCCAATTGCTGAAGCCAAGCGATCATCTCACCTTAGCTTCTCAAAGTGCTGAAATTACAGGCATGAGCTATCATGCTTGGCCTCATTTGCCAATTTTAAATAGTTTTTCTTCTTCTTTTCTTTCTTTCTTTTTTTTTTTTTTTTTTTGAGACAGAGTCTTGCTCTGTCACCCGGGCTGGAGTGCAGTGATGCAATCTCGGTTCACTGCAACCTCCGCCTCCCAGGTTCAAGCAATTCTCCTGCCTCAGCCTCCTGAGTAGCTGGGACTACAGTTGTCTGCCACTACGCCCGGCTAATTTTTAAATTTTTAGCAGAGACAGAGTTTCACTGTGTTATCCAGGACGGTCTCAATCTCCTGACCTTGTGATCCACCCGCCTTGGCCTCCGAAAGTGCTAGGATTACAGGCGTGAGCCACCATGCCCGGTCTATCATAGGATCTGATAAGGAGATCAGTTGCATTTAGATGGGTGCTTTTGATTTGGCCTGTATCTTCTAACTGGACCATTGAACTCAGGGTGGAGCCCACACTGATTTTTGGGTCCCCAAAAAGAGATCAATGACATGGGAACCTGGCCATGCAATATGTTCAGTGTGTTTTGCTACAAAAACATTCTCTCAAGGCTGGTGGGCAACCCAGTGCCAGTCAGCCCACTCTCTGTGATCAGCCATTTCCCAGCCATTATATACGCCAAAGTCAAGTTTTCTCACAATAAAAAGTGATTTCTGATCCCCTTCAAAGCCAAAATCAGGTCAGGCAATGCAAAGAAACAGAGTTTTAGATCTGAGAGGATTTTGTTTTCTCTTGGATTCCCTCTTGGGATTCCCTGAGGAAAAAACAGCAGTTTTTCACAAAATGAGTCCGTGGTACCTTTCGTATTTTTCTTAAGGGATCCTAGGCTATTAGAATTTTATTTTATTTTGCTTTTTCCTTGTGCAGCACCAAAGTTGGCAAAAGGAAGGAGGGGCTGATAGAAATAAATAGGGGAGGCCAGGCATGGTGGTTCATGCCTGTAATCCCAGTACTTTGGGAGGTTGAGGTGGGTGGATCACTAGGTCAGGAGTTCGAGACCATCCTCGCCAATGTAGTGAAACCCTGTCTCTACTAAAAATACAAAAATTAGCCGGGTGTGGTGGCACATGCCTGTAGTCCCAGCTACTTGGGAGGCTGAGGCGAGAGAATTGCTTGAACCTGGGAGGTGGAGGTTGCAGTGAGCTGAGACCACACCATTGCACTCCAGCCTGGGTGACAGAGTGAGACTCTCTCAAAAACAACAACAACAACAACAACAACAACAACAACAAGAACAACAACAAACCGGAAAGAAATAGGGAAACAGAGGGAGTGCATGTGGCTAGCAGGGCTAGCAGGGGGTTGAAAAAGAGAGACATTCAGTTGACTGAGAAATGTTTACACAGGGAGAAAAGAGACCTTAAAGCAGTATGTACACACTGAAGTCTAAAATATCAGTTTTAATTAAGTCAAATTTTGACTATAGAGCTCTAAAAAAATCCTTTCAAATCTCTTATTACCAGATTTTAGCCAGGAGGAACAGTTGATATTCCTGGCTTTTCACCTTCTTTACCAAAAGATATCCTCCCAAGTGCCTTAACCAAAGTTATGACTATTAGGCCACAAGGTGGATGGCCCTTAGTTGTTCCCTGATGAGGTGGCAAACCTGAGCCATGGCAGAAATGTTTGATTTTTTTTTTTTTTTTTTTTAGTCTTGCTCTGTTGCCCAGGCTGGAGCGCAGTGGTGTGATCTCGGCTCACTGCAACCTCCGCCTCCCAGATGCAAGGGATTCTCCTGCCTCAGCCTCCTGAGTAGCTGGGATTACAGGTACCCACCACCACACCTGGCTAATTTTTGTATTTTTGGTAGAGACAGGGTTTCAACATGTTGGCCAGGATGGTCTCAATCTCTTGATCTCATGATCCACCGGCCTCGGCCTCCCAAAGTGCTGGGATAACAGGCGTGAGCCATTGCGCCTGGCTGAGAAGTGTTTAATTTTAACTACCAGAAGTGTTTGAAGTCAGATTTTTTTGCACTTAATTTAGTCAAGGGAATTTTTGAAGGCTAGCCGTGACACTACTATGTGTCCTTTTAAGACCTGATGTTTTCATTAATTGTTTAGATTAAGAGATCTCTGAAATCTTTAAATGAATAGCTCACAGAGAGAGGCTGGGAAGGTGTACTTGTTATACAAATGAAACTTCTCAGGTAGTCAAATTTTACCTTTTTTAACCAGCTGGGGGTTTTACAGGTGCAACCTGACTTTCTGCAGCTGTGGACTTTCCAGTATAGCTCCTGGGCCAGGGATCTCTATCTGCTCCCCAGAGGCTTGTAGCTAAGACACAGAGCTCCCTGGGCTTCTCAGTACAGGTGGGCCTAAACTAATGGGCTAGAAACAGAGAAAGGGAGGTAGAATTTCCCACTTACAGCCAGACCCTGCAGCACAGCTTTCCAGGGCCTCAGCCCCCCTGCCCTGGCTGATGCTCCCTCCCTGACTCCCCTCACCAGGGCCCTGGCCCCACACACAGCTGAGCTGGCCCAGGCCAAAGAGTTGCTGGAGCAGCAGCTGGAGTGGATCAGGCCCTGCTGGAGGGGTTGGGAGGCCCAGGCCCTGGTGGTCAAGATCCAGAAGCTGAAGGAACAGATGAGGAGGCACCAAGAGAGCCTGGAAGGAGACACCCAAGCTTCCCACCAGTGCCCACGGCACCCTCCATCCTTGGAAATACTGTGCACCACCCCCCGCAACCCTGGGATCAGAAACATCCCAGCTGCTCCCAGGCCACGGGGAAAATGGAAGAGACCACAAAAGGCCAGAAGCTGGCAGTGTGATGGTTAATACTGAGTGTCAACTTGGTTGGATTGAAGGATGCAAAGTGTTGATTCTGGGTGTGTCTGTGAGGGTGTTGCCAAAAGAGATTAACATTTGAGTCAGTGGACTGGGAAAGGCAGACCCACCCTCAATCTGGGTGGGGAGCATCTAATCAGCTGTCAGTGTGGCCAGAATATAAAGCAGGGAGAAAAATGTGAAAAGGCTAGACCGGCCTCCCAGCCTACATCTTTCTCCCATGATGGATGCTTCCTGCCCTCGAACATCAAACTCCAAGTTCTTCAGCTTTGGGACTCAGACTGGCTTCCTTGCTCCTCAGCTTGCAGCAACCTATTGTGGGACCATGTGATCATGTGAGTTAACACTACTTAATAAATCCCCGTTTATATATACGTTTATTCTGTTAGTTCTAGAGAACCCTGACTAATACAGGCAGGTAGTGGGGAGCCAGGGCTCTGCAGTCTCAGTCCCATCCCTCCTTTGACCTCACAGCAGTGCACCTCAGCCTTACAGGAATTTACCCTGGATCGTGTCCTACAATAACCTCTCCCCAAACACAGTAAGAAGATGTAGCATGCAGATACCACAGACACACATGTGTTCCATTTTTATTTAGGATTTTTTTTTTTTTTTTTTTTTTTTTTTTGTGAGATGGAATTTTGCTCTTGTTGCCCAGGCTGGAGTGCAATGGCACAATCTTGGCTCACTGCCACCTCTGCCTCCCGGGTTCAAGCGATTCTTGAGCCTCAGCCTCCCAAGTAGCTGGGATTACAGGTGCCCGTCATCACGCCTGGTTATTTTTGTATTTGTAGTAGACACGGGGTTTCTCCATATTGGTCAGGCTGGTCTTGAACTCCCAACTTCAGGTGATCCACCCACCTCGGCCTCCCAAAGTGCAGGGATTATAGGCGCCCAGCCTAGTTAGGATTTTAAAAATTCTGACAATCAGGAATGGGGGTTCAGGAGTGGTACTGATGCAGAAAAGGGAAGTCATGGGGTGCGGACTGTCAGGGGTGGAGGCAGTAGTGTCTCCTTCACCCCCACCCTGGTGTCTTCTCCTGAAAGACAGATGATCACATCCTAGAATTGATGAGTCCTCTACCATGTCTGTTCAACTGAAGAGAAAATATGGCACAGTCAGAATAAGGCATTAAAAGGGGAAGGTGAGGCAGGAACACACGGCACACATGCAGATGCTGGTGTACTGCCTGGGTTCAGAGGATGGATTTGGGGGTGGGAGAAGCGATGTAATATGATGAGAGAAGAGAAAGACCCCACACAGAGGTCAGGAAAACATCCCAACACAGTATCAAAGACCAGGGGGCATGAACCCGTCGAGTGTCCATTATGCATCAGGTGCCCATGACCTGTGTGATGGGATTTAGGACAAACACACAGGGAGGACCTAAAGGGTTTCATGAGATCAGCACTCACAGTGGAGGAGACTTCTGTCTCATCAGGCAGCTCCTAACACTGACCTCAAAGCGATGCTGCCCATCACAGTGGATCCTTGCATCATTCTCATCTGACACAAATGTGATGGCCAAGCCCTGTTCCAAACCAGCCTGCTCTGGCCACCTGAAAGGAGACAGAGGGTAGAAACAGAAGACCCCAAAGAGGGAAGACACCCAGAGGGAGGGAAGAGGATGTAAGGTGTGAAAAGATACAAAAGATAGGGAATGGGAGAGTGGGCATCCTTCTGGGTGTGGGGCTCACCTGTCAGTGATAAAGGCAATGTTAATCCACTGGATGTCTATGATGTGGCCCAATAGGTTGGTAACCATAGAACTGGTCATTGAAACTCTTTTGGGGTCATTCTTGGACATGTGCAGAACAGCAAACAATTTTAGTCACCTGATGTGGTTCCTTGGCTTCCCATTCAGTTTTCCTTATGCCTCAGCTGCTACTATGACTGCCGGCTGCCCTCCACATTCCCCTAAATTCCAGATAGGTGTGAGGAGGTAAGAGCGGGGAGAAATAGTGGATTGTGGATTGAGGTGCAATTTCCCACCACTGGAGGTGGCAAGCGGACAGATTCATACGCTGGCACTGAAGAGGCTCCTGCCCTTTGCACAGTGTGTTTGGTCACCCCAGTGCTCAGGCTGAACCCTGAGAAGAACGAGGAACTTGGACTGTCTGAAGGCCCTTGGGTGGTGTTGAAGTCGCCTGGCCACTGTGTCCTGGCTGAATGTATACATGCAGATGGAAGCTTTTTTTTTTTTGAGACGGAGTCTGACTCTGTCGCCCAGGCTAGAGTGCAGTGGCCGCGATCTCGCCTCACTGCAAGCTCCGCCTCCCAGGTTCACAACATTCTCCTGCCTCAGCCTTCCGAGTAGCTGGGACTACAGGCGCCCGCCACCACGCCTTGCTAATTTTTTGTACTTTTAGTAGAGATGGAGTTTCACCGTGTTAGCCAGGATGGTCTTGATCTCCTGACCTCGTGATTTGCCCGCCTTGGCCTCCCAAAGTGCTGGGATTACAGGCGTGAGCCACCACACCCGGCCCGCAGATGGCATCTCTAAATGACTTATACAAAGTGCTACTGCCACAGCATCCCCAGCAATTTTTTACAGATTGTGGAGCTTTCAGATCTCCGTGTGCTGGATACTGACTGTTTAGAATTTTCTTAGGGTGTACTCACTGCTTCTGCCTTGTATTTCTCTTCACCTGAATGACACAAACGGTTTAAGAGTCTCAGTGGTGTGACAGAGAGAACTGTGTCAAGTGGATGATTCCATTTGCCATGGTTACAAGGGAGGCTGGGAGCTCAAAACTGAAGCCCTTCACAGAGGTTCCTGCTGAAGGTGCACACAGAGTACAGACCCACAGAAACAGCTTGGCTTTGCTGGACCAAGCCCAACGAGAGACATATTATCTGAACAAAACAGGATTTCTTTCCCCCCTTGAGATCCACACCCCTCGCCACAGAGCAGTAAAATGCACAGCAGAGGACAGGGAACACTGTGACCGCACCAGCATTCTCCACCCAAGACCGTTGTGTGGAAGGGGCTGCTCAGCTCTCTTCTGTCTACCGAGTAGCTGGGACTTTTATGAATGTTTGTTTTGTAAGTGGTGCTATGTCCATCCGTTTTTAATAAAAATAATGGCATCTTTGAGACAGCTGGTTTTATGAGTGATGTCTGGTAGCTTAAGTTAGAAGTCAGCTTTCAGCGTGGCCATATCAAGGTCTCTTTTTTGACTTCATTATTTTTGAAGCTCAAGTCTTTCAAGTCAATACATTTAAAAGAAGACTTTTGACATGAGCTTCAGGGGCAGCCTTGTCTGTCTCCTGAGGCCCTCTGACTTGGCATTTCTCCCACCAGGTGCACATGTGTCTGCTCACGTAGGGCCATTGGCCATTGGCCATCGGTGGCAGGAGTGCTGAAGTCATTTCCGCATTTAAGAGGATTCTTAGGTATAATTTCTTTTTCTTTTTATTCTTTTCTTTCTTTCTTTTTTAATTATTATTATTTTTTTTCAGACAGAGTCTCGTCTGTCACCAGGTTCTGGAGTGCAGTGGCATGATCTCGGCTCACTGCAATCTCCACCTCCCAGGTTCAAGTGATTCTCCTGCCTCAGTCTCCCAAGTAGCTGGGGCTACAGGTGTGTGTCCCTACACCCAGCTAATTTTTGTATTTTTAGTAGAGATGGGGTTTCACCATGGTGACCAGGATGGTCTCCGTCTGGTTTCATGATCTGCCCGCCTCGGCCTCCCAAAGTGCTGGGATTACAGGTGTGATCCACCACACCCAGCCTCGGTATAATTTCTTTCTTAGGCCTGGCTAAAAGTCATAAATAATCTGTAATCAGTGTTATTTAATACTCTTTTCACCCTCACCCAAATCTTTTCATAAAGAATAAATGAATTTTTGTTTGGAGAACTTGTTAATGTAGTAGGCTAAAGCTGTGATTTTAAGAAGAAAACACATAGTAAAGTTCTATGTAGCTGAAGGGCATGGTGTCAATATGTGGTCTGTTCCCTGGCCATTGATGGTGCCACTGAGTGCCTTACTAATGGTCACGGTCCACTTGAAGGCCTAATGTGTACAGCTCGCATTATTATTATTATTATTATTTTATTATTTTGAGATGGTGTCTCGCTCTGTTACTCAGGGTGGAGTGCAGTGGTGCAATCTTGGCTCACTGCAACCTCCACCTCCTGAGTTCAAGCGATTCTCCTGCCTTAGCCTCGGAGTAGCTGGGATTACAAGCATTGCATCATATTTCTTTGGGTATTATTGAGGCGGTGGCCTTACTGAGCCTTGTGTTTCATTCTAACAATGCTTCAGCATGTGTGGCTACATACAAGGGAGGTTGAATTGTTGCGGTAAACTGAGTAATGGAGAGACTAATATGGAGTACAGGAGGATTGTTTATTTTAGGTACACACTGGCTCAGTGCATTTGTATCTAAAAAGCTGAGCATTGAACAAAGACAGAGGGTTTTTTTTTAATTCTCCAATTTAAAACTTTTAATTAAAAATAAACTTTAATGTCGAAAATGCAAACCTGGGGAAGACAGAAAGATCACACACAAGGCTGTCACTTCACACTTGGAAGGCTGCACAGCGGCGGGGCAGAGGCGCTCCTCACCTCCCAGACAGGGCGGGGCCGGGCAGAGGCGCTCCTCACTTCCCAGACAGGGCGGGGGCCGGGCAGAGGCGCTCCTCACTTCCCAGACAGGGCGGGGGCCGGGCAGAGGCGCTCCTCACTTCCCAGACGGGGCGGGGGCCGGGCAGAGGCGCTCCTCACTTCCCAGACGGGGCGGGGGCCGGGCAGAGGCGCTCCTCACTTCCCAGACGGGGCGGGGGCCGGGCAGAGGCGCTCCTCACTTCCCAGACGGGGCGGGGGCCGGGCAGAGGCGCTCCTCACTTCCCAGACGGGGCGGGGGCCGGGCAGAGGCGCTCCTCACTTCCCAGACGGGGCGGGGGCCGGGCAGAGGCGCTCCTCACTTCCCAGACAGGGCGGGGGCTGGGCAGAGGCGCTCCTCACTTCCCAGACGGGGCGGGGGCCGGGCAGAGGCGCTCCTCACTTCCCAGACGGGGCGGGGCCGGGCAGAGGCGCTCCTCACTTCCCAGACAGGGTGGGGGCTGGGCAGAGGTGCTCCTCACTTCCCAGACGATGTGGGGACTGGGAAGAGGTGCTCTTCACTTCCCAGACGGTGGGCAGCTGGGCAGAGGCTCTACTCACTTTCCAGATAGTGGGGAGGCCGGGCAGAGGTGCGTCTCATTTCCCAGATGGGGCAGCAGCCGGGCAGAGGCACTCTCACTTGCCAGACGGGACAGTGGTTGGGCAGAGGTGCTCCTCACATCTCAGATGGTGTGGTAGCCGGGCAGAGGTGCTCCTCACTTCCCAGACAGGGCAGAGGCTGGGCAGAGGTGCTCCTCACTTCCCAGATGGGATGTGGGCCAGGCAGAGGCACTGCTTACTTCCCAGACAGGGCAGCAGCCAGGCAGAGGTGCTCCTTACATCCCAGTCAGTTGGGCGTCCAGGCAGAGGCACTCCTTACTTTCCAGACAGGGCAGCGGCTGTGCAGAGGCGCTCCTCACTTTACAGATGGTGGGGCGGCCAGGCAGAGGCACTCCTCACATCCCAGTCAGTTGGGCATCTGGGCAGAGGTGCTCCTCACTTTCCAGATGGGGCAGCAGCCGGGCAGAGGTGCTCCTCACATCCCAGATGGGGCGGCGGCCAGTCAGAGGTGCTCCCCACTTCCCAGACGGGGTGGCTGCCGGGCAGAGGTGCTCCTCACATCCCAGACAGGGCAGCGGCTGGGCAGAGGAGCTCCTCACATCCCAGACAGAGTGGCAGCCAGGCAGAGGGGCTCCTCACTTTCCAGATGGTGAGCAGTTGGGCAGAGGCACTCATCACTTCCCAGATGGGGTGGCGGCTGAAGAGAGGTGCTCCTCACTTTCCAGACAGGGCGTCTCTGGGCAGAGATGCTCCTTACATCCTAGACAGGGCGGCGGCCAGGCAGAGGCGCTCCTCACTTCCCAGATGGGGCGGCCAGGCAGATGGGCTCCCGACATCCCAGACGGCAGGCATCTGGGCAGAGGCGCTCCTCACATCCCAGACAGGGTGATGGCCGGGCAGAGGCGCTCCTTACTTCCCAGACGGTGGGGCAGCAGCTAGGCAGAGGCACTCCTCACCTGCCAGACGGTGGGCAGCTGGGCAGACACGCTCCTCAGTTGATCATACAGTGACAGGTCATGTAATCTATAGCATAACGTAACTTGTGACCTTGCATAGCTGGTTGCCTTGTAGCTGCATTGAAAGAAAAATAAGAACTGGCTAAATACAGACATTTGTAAAACATAATAATGCTTAAGAAACCCGGGAAAAGAGTAACAGTAAAATAATCTGTTTTTCTTTTTTTTTTTCCTTCAACTTTGCTCTGGAAGTGGGGGGTGTCTGGAGCCTGTTCTTTTGGCCTTGGCTCTTCGGACAGTGTTATCTTGTAACTGTCCTTGAAGAGAGCTTGCTAGGCAGAGGAAAACTTGTTCTTTTCTTTTTCTTTTTAACTTTGGCCTTGCCACTTTCTGGGCCTTAACTTTTACTTTTCTTGGAGTGAATAAATGCAGTGCTTATTATTATTATTTTAAATTTCTGCCTCAGTTTCTTTTCTTTGATGCCTTTTATGAAAGAAGTTTTAGAATAGAAGGCATCACTATTACTGCTTGAAGTAATAGTGCCCCACATCGTCTGGGAAGTGAGGAGCGCCTCTGTCCGGCCGCCCTGTCTGGGATGTGAGGAGCACCTCTGCCTGGCCCCCGCCCTGTCTGGGAAGTAAGGAGCACCTCTGCCCAGTGGCTGTGCAGCCTTCCAAGTGTGGGCATACTTCCCAGCTGCCCACCATCTGGGAAGTGAGGAGCGCCTCTGCCCGGCCGCCCCACCATCTGTAAAGTGAGGAGCGCCTCTGCCCAGGCGCTGCTCTGTCTGGCAAGTTCTGCTTGAAGAGACGTGTTTTCTTCTTTAGACAAAGTCTGATATTTACGCAGAGCCACTAGCTGAGTGGTAGTTTGCCTGGCTACTGTTGCTTCTACAGTTGATTGAATGCTTCTAACAAGGAGAAGTAAGAGACAAGGGAGTATTAGGCAACTTTTTAGTATGGCCAAAACTACTTCTATTAAAGTCTTGAACTTTCTGAAAAATGAAAACTAGCTTCTAAAGAGAGAATCTGGAGACTGCTTTTCTAAGTTTGATCTGGAACATGGGCTAATTTTCGTATTCTTGCAGTTATTTCTATAATGGCCTTTCTGTTGTCATTGATTTCCAGGCAACAATTAGATTGAACTTTCTACATACTTCTTGGGCTAAGAGGTAGTCTAAAGCTAATCTGTTCTGATAGACAGCGTTTCTTATTTTTGTGGTTTGCTGGGCCAGTAAATCTAATGCATTTGCCATTTCATTAGTGATTATTTCAAGCACTGCCCACGACTGTATGATGCGGTTAAAACAGGATTGCTGCATTTGCATGACTTATCTTGTGCCTAGGGAGCTGGCCCTATAGTATTGAATTATTCTTTCAGGGGCTAATCTGTGTCTTTCTCATCTTCTATTTTTATGTCTTTTTTTATGTCTGCATCTCTTTGGTTTCTTCTTTTAACTTAATCATAGACAGGATTCTACATTGTTGCTGCAGTGGGAGTAGGAAGAAAGACGGTCTAATTGTTCTAAGCACACAGGCCTCTGTCTTTTTGCTGGCAACTGTTGCTATGCCTGTGGCCTACAGATCTAATAAAGACCAGGGGGTGCTTGCTAAGTATTTGGAGCTTTGAGCTGTTACTAAGTGTGGGTTAGATAAAAGAAATGGGAGAACGGATTTGGATGAAGTGGTTTGTAGTCATCTTTGCCTTGCCACAAAGTTTTCTTTAATGTTTCATTATAATATTGCCGTCTGAAGCAGGTTAGTTCTCATACTGGGTCTGTAAAAACTTTTCTTCAACAAGCAACAGTGTTTTTTGTTTTTTTGGTCTTTTTATACGGAGTCTCTCTCTGTCGCATAGGCTAGAGTGCAGTGGCGCAATCTCGGCTCACTGCAAGCTCTGCCTCCCGGGTTCACGCCATTCTCCTGCCTCAGCCTCCCGAGTAGCTGGGACGACAGGCGCCCACCACCATGCCTGGCTAATTTTTTGTGTTTTTAGTAGAGATGAGGTTTCACTGTGTTGGCCAGGATGGTCCCGATCTCCTGACCTTGTGATCCGCCCACCTCGGCCTCCCAAAGTGCTGGGATTACAGGCGTGAGCCACCGCGCCCGGCCTTGATAATAGAAGTTTTTAAGAGCCAGACGCTTGAACTTGTGGGCATCAGTTTGGGGAAGGAGTCAGTTGGAGTAACGTTGTCTTGAGGCATTGACTTTTTTGCTTCTTAAGGCCGTTGATCTTTTATGTTAGTCTTTCTACAAACATAACATGAGGAAACGCCTAGGCTGCCAGCAATGTTTTCAGTCAGCTGAGCAAATAGGTTTTTGGCTAAAGGAGTAGGCTCTGGTAACTTCTGGTTTATATGCTCAAAGAATGACTTAAAGCCTCAGAATTGCTCCTGGGCTGACTGCTTGGTTCGAGTCTTTATAATATACGAAGTTATTTTAGCTTTTTGATTGTAGCTTTGTAATGCCATGGAGTAGCCTGTAGTCCATACAGGTAGATTTGGCCTTAAGATAGTAAGATTTACAGGATTGCAAGTGCTTGTCTTACAATCTGGTTTTGCTGGTGCTTTGATGAGCAAGATTGGCTGTGGCCTCGGTGATGATGGGTCAGTGAACTGCATTGTGCAGTTTCAGCAAGTTATTGCTAGGGCCTTGGAGGGACAAACAGGGGGTGCACATACAATTTTATACTGGCAGTGTGTATAGTACTTTGTAGGACTAGAGATTGTGAGATAGGTTGGGTTTATGGGTGTTAACTGACAAATATCAAAGTATATGGATATAGCCCCCGCTCTAGGGAAGAGAGGCTTGGGTTTGACTTACAAGACTTCTTTTTTTTGACTCGTATGAATCTTAAACTAAGTCCTAGGTAAAGACTTAGGTCATAGCATATATAAGGCTGGTCATTTCTTGGGGCACAAATTGAATAGGTGGTCTGATTATAAGTACGAGTTCTTAAGGGAGTCTTTGTACACTTGTAAGTATAGTACAGTAGGGTTCTAGTTATACTGTTCTTTGACTAAGTAGTATGTGTACAGTGGGGACACTTTTCTGTAGGTGTTTCTTCTAGTATGATTAAGGGGTAACAACAGCAAAACAATGTACAGCATATTTAAATCTAGCAAGGACAAAAGAGGTCTTTACTTGGGGGAGGAGGTTGAGCAGTGACAGAACAATAGGAAAACAGTTAGTATTACAGAAAAACTACTAGTCTTAAAATTTTTTTTTTTTTTTTTTTTTTGCTTTTGGAGACGGAGTCTTGCTCCGTCCTCCAAGCTGGAGTGCAGTGACATGATCTCAGCTCACTGCAAGCTCCGCCTCCCGGGTTCATGCCACTCTCCTGCCTCAGCCTCCCAAGTAGCTCGGACTACAGGCGCCTGCGACCACACCAGGCTAATTTTTTGTATTTTTAGTAGAGATGGGTTTTTACTGTGTTAGCCAGGATGGTCTTGATCTCCTGACCTTGTGATCCGCCTGCTTCGGCCTCCCAAAGTGCTGGGATTACAGGCATGAGCCACCGCGCCTGGCCTAGTCTTAAGATTTCTGACTACATTTCCTTGCTTGATGAGTCTTTAAGCTTCAGCCGTGTGTAGACTAGTCAGCCTCCGGAGTGACCAGAGCAGGGCTGTCGTCTTTAGCAGCAGCTTGGTCTTGTCTCAGGATCAGCCGGGTTGGATGATCTGGGTGTTGCTGGCTGGTTCACTTGTCCTGAGCTGCCGATTTTAGCTGACTGTGATGGCTCTAAGACACGATTCTTGCAATTGTAACAGCAGTGGGAGTGGACAAGATTACTGTACGGGGCTTATCTTACATGGGTCTTAGAGAAGTTGGGTTCTACTTTTTAACTTAAAGCTACTAGGTTTAAAGGGTGTACTGGGTCTGTTAGACTTCTAGGCATTGTTTTATGTACTTAACTATGAACACTTTGCATGGCTATTTCTAAAGCCTGCATTTGCTTTCTTAAGGTTAATTCTTTTAGTTCTTGGAGATCACTTTTAATTTGATGGTGGCTGACTGAACAAAATCTTATAGGGTAAATACTTTATTTGGTGGGGGTGCACTTGACTCAGAGGAAGACTATAGGCAAGACTTGATTCTGTCTCAGATGAATTTCTTGGCAATATTTCTTCAGTAGCTGCTTGAGTGTCTGGTTCATGCGTTCTACAGTAAAAGAATCTATTTTTCTCTTTTTTTCTTTCAACTTTGCTGTAGAAAAAAGAAGTGTCTAAGGCCTATTTTTTTAGCCCTAGCTTATTCAGACAGCGTTGTCTTATAACTGTCCTTGGGCTGGGCAAGGTGGCTCATGCCTGTAATCCCAGCACTTTGGGAGGCTGAGGCAGGTGGATCACAAGGTCAGGAGATCGAGACCATCCTGGCTAACTCAGTGAAACCCCGTCTTTACTAAAAATACAAAAAAATTAGGTGTGGTGGCGGGCGCCTGTAGTCCCAGCTACTCAGGGGGCTGAGGCAGGAGAACGGCGTGGAACCCAGGGAGGTGGAGCTTGGCAGTGAGCCTTGGATCGGTGCCTCACTGCTCTCCCAGCCTGCGTGAACCGCGCAAAAGCCTTCCATCTCAAAAAAAAAAAAAAAAAAAAAAATATATTATATATATATATATATTATATATATATGTGTTGTGTATGTGTGTATATGTGTGTGTGTTGTATTGTGTGTATGGTGTGTGTGTGTGTATATGTGTGTTTGTAGTGTGTATATGTTGTATGTGTGTATATGTGTGTGGTGTATATGTGTGTTGTATTGTGTGTGTGTATATGGTGTTAGTGGTATATGTGTGTATTGTTATATGTGTGTGTGTGTATGTGTGGTAATGTGTGTATATGTGTGTGTTATGTGTGTATATGTGTGTGTGTATGTGTGTGTATGTGTGTTATGTGTGTGTATATGTGTGTATGTGTGTATATGTGTGTGTGTGTATGTGTGTATGTGTGTGTTGTGTGTGTATAGTGTGTGTGTGTAATATGTGTGTGTGTGTATGTGTGTATATGGTGTGTTATGGTATGTATGTGTGTGTGTATATGTGTGTATTGTGTGCTATATGTGTGTATATGTGTATGTGTGTATATGGTGTATGTGTGTTATGTGTGTGTGTTGTATATGTGTGTATGGTTGTATATATGTGTGTGTGTGTATGTGTGATATATATATGTGTTGTGTGTGTATATGTGTGTATATGTGTGTGTGTTGTGTATGTGTGTGTATGTGTGTATATGTGCCGTGTGTAATGTGTGTAATGTGTGTATATGTGTGTTGTGTGTGTATGTGTGTATATGCTGTGTATGTGTGTGTGTGTATATTGTGTGTGTGGTGTGTATATGTGTGTATGTGTGTATATATGTGTGTGTGTGTATGTGTGTGTATATGTGTGTATGTGTGTGTGTGTATATGTGTGTGTGTGTGTGTATGTGTGTGTGTGTGTGTGTATATGTGTGTGTGTGTGTGTATATATGTGTGTGTGTGTGTGTATATATGTGTGTGTGTGTGTATATGTGTGTGTGTGTGTGTATATATATGTGTGTGTGTGTGTATATATATATAAAGAACTGTCCTTGCGGGAAGCTTGCTAAGCAGAAAAAAAACCTTGTTCTTTCCTTTTTCCTTTTAACTTTTGCCTTGCCACATTCTAAGCCTGAGCTTTAACTTTTCTTAAAGTAAATAAATGCAATACTTATTATTATTTTTAAATTTCTGCCTCAGAATGAATAAATAACATGTGTATTTTTTGAAGTCATGCCTTTGGATTAGGGTAAGCTCTAGGATATGTAAGTGAATTCCCTGAGGAATGTGGACACTGTAAGCAGGTGAGCGCATTATTCTCAGCTTCTCTGTCCCCACAGAGTCGTCGTTCACCCTCCTCCCACCTTGTCCCCTGCACTGGGAGGCAACCACAACAGGCATGGCCTGTGCTCCTTCAACATCTGGCTTCTGCTTGGGTTTGGATGATAACAGGCACCTGCAGGAGATGGGGGTGTGGGAGGAGAAATAACTCAGGGTTTTCATTTCCCTCACTCCCTCTGGGCAGCTCTGTGGTTCTGTAATCATTGCCGTCCTCTACCTACAGCCACAGGCATGCGGGGCTGCCCCTAGTGAAAGCTACAGATTTCCCTGGGTTCTGGAAACTGCTCCCTTCCTTGCTCTTCCAAGCTCAGAGATGAAAACAGTTTCCTGCCAGGAATCATTCCAGGGAGCTTCAGTGCCCTAGTGGCTGTCTTAGCGCTGCAAGCACCTGTGTAAAAGGTGCCATCTCAGGCCAGGCGCTGAGCTCACACTTGTAATCCCAGCACTTTGAGAGGCTGAGGCGGGAGGATTACCTGGGGTTGGGAGTTCGAGACCAGCCTGATCAACATGGAGAAACCCCATCTCTACTAAAAATACAAAATTAGCTGGGCGTGGTGGCGCACGCCTGGAATCCCAGCTACTCGGGAGGCTGAGGCAGGAGAATTGCTTGTACCCGGGATGTGGAGGTTGTGCTGAGCTGAGATGGCGCCATCGCACTCCAGCCTGGGCAACAATAGTGAAGCTCCAACTCAAAAAAACAAAAAAAGGTGCCATCTCTTTCCTGCCAGGTCCCTGACTGACCACAGGGTGCTCCCCCAAAAGGAGAAGTGACAGGAATGTATTTAAGACATTGCACTAACATGTCTATTCTTGATGTTATTTCAAAAAATTGACTTACTACAATAAAAGGGAAAAATAAGAATATGTTGGAAACGGAGCAGGAAGAAAGACAAAGGTGAAAACAATCAATTTGGGGCGTCTGAGAAGCCCCAAGTGCAGAGGCTGCCCTGAGTCTTTAGAGGACAAGAAACAGAACACACCACCCAAAAGTGAGAGACAGAGCCTGGCCAGAGCGGGATGATAACGGCTCTCCTACAGAGTACTGTTCCTGTAACTCTCTGACGAGAGGGATGAGATCGACATGTAAAAATACATACACACACAAAGTGGAGCTGAGGGCAGGATGGAGAGCTGCCATTCTCAGCCCTTGACCTCCATGGACTTGGAGAAAAGCTCAGCCTGGGGATGTGTGAAGCCTCCGACCTGGAGCAGCACCCGCCCCTAAAGATCAGGCACAAATCCCAGCACAAGGAGGGATCCAGACAAATACACAAGAAATGACCACAACAGGAACTTTATTGAGCACAGAGCGAGGGTGCACACCACTCAGCACCTGCCCCTCCACACACCCTTCTCTCCCCACCTGCCCCTGCCCCAGCACAGCAGGTCCTCAGAATCCAAAAAAAGAACCTAACCTCCGTGTTCTTTCTCTGTCTCTCTCTCTCTCTCTCTCTCTCTTTTTTTTTTTTTTTTTTTTTGCGACAGTTTATCTCTTGTTGCCAGGCTGGAGTGCAATGGTGTGATTTTGGCTCACTGCAACTTCTGTCTCCTGGTTCAAGCAATTCTCTTGCCTTAGCGTCCCGAGTAGCTGGGATTACAGGCAGCTGCCACCACACCCAGCTAATTTGTGTATTTTTAGAGATGGGGTTTCACCATGTTAGCCAGGCTGGTCTCGAACTTCTGACCACAGGTGATCCACCTGTCTTGGCTTCCCAAAGTGCTGGGATTACAGGCATGAGCCACCACGCCTAGCCTCCATGTTCTCTTAATAGTTTGTAATATCTTAGCACAGTTTCAAAGAAAGGATATGAGAACAATAACTCATAGAGCAAGACATCTGTTTAGGGTGAGTGAGTCACAGGGGAGATCGGGGAGGGAAACACTGTAACTCTTTCATTCCCAGAAAAGGAAGGTTGATCCAGGGAAGGGGACCCCAGGCCTGGATATTGGGATTATGTGGAAGGGGTTCTCGGGCATCGGGGAATGGGCCCCTCTCCCTATATCATCCCTGTGCTGTGCTTGGGAGTAGACACAGTTTATCAGCTGTGCAGCTCGGGGAAGAGAAGTCAGTGTCCAGAGACACGGGGAGCTGAGAACAATCTGTCTTACTCGTCTACACTAGGCAGCTCTCAAACTGTGGAGAACATGGTAATGACCAGATTCAGCTCAGCCACTCTCAGCCTTGACACCCAGAACATTGCGGACAGCCCATCACCACCCCCTACCTTCAAATCCAAAGATCCCCTATAGCCCAAAGCTGCTCCCCGGCCTCAACTCCTGTTGGCAATGGGCCCCAAGGATCATACTTCGGGAAGCTGTTAGCACCACATCAGTGTCAGGAACCCTGTCACCACTTGGAGAATGATAATAAAGAGGGCCCATCAGAGGCTGCATGCAGGAAGAGACTGTATTTGAGGCGGGACGATGGGATGGGTGAGGCACAGGGCTGTGGCTCCATCCTCTCTATTCTAGGGGTTAGAGTTGAGCTGCCTCTGCTGCCCCTTCCATGCTGGATTTTATAGAGTAGACCCCTCCTGAAGTTCTTATGAGGACAGAAGACCCTGTTAGGTGCCATGGTAAAGAGAGGCCCAAGGGTCATGAATACCTGGTTAATACTGCTCCCAGGTGAGATTAGAAAATTAAAGCATTAAACCCAGGACCCAAGAGAGACGGAAAAGACAGTGCAGGACCCTGCAATCAGTCTCTTGGATGTCTGTTTGCAACGAAGGTCTTTCCTTCAGGGAAAGGCACCCGGTATCGTGGTCCTGAGTGTTGCTATCCTGCTGTTCTCATCTGTGAATGGGGCTGGACCTCTACCTTCCTCCAATATAAATAACTGGGAGGATCTGTCCACATATACTTGGTACCTACATATTAGTTAATACTGTACAACAGTTTGGTTTAATATTTTATATCTTGTAAGAAATAAACAAAATAGAAGGATGATATTTTTATTAAAGGTAATTCAGATTATATAAGAATCAGATTCCTGGGGCCCTGGGTACCTTATCTCCAAGTTTAGAATCCTCATGGAGGATCAGGGGAGTACAGAGCCCCCAAAATGGTCATGAGGCCCGAAGCTCCCTTGTGTAAAGGACCCTCCCCTGTACTTTGGGGCTGAGGGCAAACAGCACAGCTGACACCCAGGGTCTCCAGCCTCTGGCCTCTGCTGTCAGCCTGAACTTGCTCGGCCTTCCTGGCTGCCAAGCTTCTGGTTCCCAGCAGCCTCCTCGCTCACCCTTCACCTCTTCTGATTGGGGCCACTGGCCACTTGACAGGCAGTGCCCTCCTTGTCAGTCTGCCTATCTGCCGGGTTCCCTCTCAGGGTTTGTGGCTTGACTGGGTTCACTATCCCCAGCCCCAGCGGGAGCAGGGAGAAGTGACTCGGCAAGTCTCCCATTCACAGTGGGATCCCTACAGGTGAGATGGGGCAAAGCCATCTTTCTAGCCTCTTCCATACCTGAGAACTTCTTGCACATCACAGCTCCAAGGACCAGAGCAGGAAGTAGTGCTAAGCCAGCAATGGTTCCCACGATGGTTAGGATGAGCTTGCAAGGTGGTTCTGAGAAGGGAATGAAAGGGGCCTGTACCTTCAGGTCAAAATCCTGACCCTGTCACAGGGCCTAGAGCAGCTTCCACTGTGCCAGTCCTGTAAAGGGATTTTCACCTCATCCCCCTCTTTACCCACCTCAGTATAAGGGGCCTGAGTAGCCCCTCATGCTCCACACAGCACGGGGATCCCTGCTTCTCTCCAGAAGGCACCACCACAGCCACCCACTTCTAGAAGGTCCCATCCCCCAGGCTTGGGGTCCCCATGCTGTGTGTCCTGGGTCTGGTCCTCCCCTTCCCACAGTCAAATCAGCATAATTTCTGCTGGGTAGAAGCCCTGGGCCCAGCATCTCAAGGTGACTTTCCCATTAAGTCCTGAGTGAGGGGTCACAAGTGCTGATGGCTGCTCTGAGGAGAGTCAGAGACTGAGCCATATTGAGTCATAGACAGTAGGATTCTCATGGACAGAGAAAATTTAATGGGTGCCTTAGCTATCAGCCTCCTTGTGGGAAGTCCAGCAACAATTTTCAAAGTTAAAAGTAGGTTCAGGATAAGCAATTTTCCTAACCTCTAATGCTCTCTTTCTACAAATGTGTCTCATTGTCTGCAAAGTCACTTTTTTTTGCTTCTAATGTTGGTAATGTTATTTTTCACTTTTAAAATTTCTGTTTTCTTTCTAATTTCCCTTCAGATTGTATAAACTTCTGATATTATCTGTTACAGTCTGATATTAGGACCTAGAAGTTGTTTGTAGGATTGCTTTCATTTCCTGTGTCTCTGCTGATTCTCTTTTTCTGGTATTTTATCTTCTGGTTGGGTTAAAGAGCCCCCGTTGAAGGTGGACCCAAGTACATCACTGTTGATGAGGGTAACTGCTGTCCTTTCCTATTTACCTCCTTGCACTCCTTCTCTCTGTCCTTCTTCCGCACCCACCCTCAGGACAGCCTCAGGATCCTGGACAGAATCCTCTACTGCAAGAAGAAGAAAGAAGATAGAAAAAAGAAGAAATAAAAGAAGGAAGAAGGAAGAAGAGGAAGAAAGAACAAGGAGGAGGAGGAGGAGGAGCATGGTGCTGGGTTTGGCCCCCTTCCCTCCCACAGGGACGCCTCCAGGGAACATAATTCCAACTCCAGGAGGTCCTGACAGGAGTGCGGCCCTGAGGACCCCAATACCTGCCTGCAGCAGCGTCTCCTTGCCAAGCTCTAGACTTCTGAGCAGCCACCTAGTGCAGTGACCCATTAGGGGTTCCCTTGTGGCCTCCGCAATCCAGAACCTCTTCCAGGTACGATTCATCCTCTGAGCTGCGGTTTGTGCCGCTGTCCAGGTCTGTAGGTCCTGAATCGGGGATGTGAAATCTCCCCTGTAGTAGGCAGACTGAAAGTGTCCCCGGAGGAAGCTCTCGTCCAGAGCCACGTGCAGCCACGCAGTATCCGCAGGTGCAGGCCCTGGACCTGTCCTGGTGTCAACTCAAGGCAGGGCTGGGGAGGGGAGGGAAGTCGTCCGGCCCCTCCTGCTTCACCCTGCGCACCCCCAGTTCCTCCCTCTTTCTGTGATTGGTCACAGCAGAAGTCAGTCATGATCTAGATTGAAGGAGAAACCTGGAGCAAAATGTTGCTTGCACTTCCCCACCCATGAGGGGTCAGCTGAGGCCCTGCCCCCTATGCCTGGGAGACCCTGGCCCAGCAGGTCAGTGTAGGGTTTGGGGGACACCTGTGCCTAAAGCTTGACGTCACTCACTAGCTGGCCTGGGTGGTGGTGCCTGGAGCAGCAAACTTTGGACCAAGGAGCTGCAAGACTCATGTCCTGCCTGCTGCCTGGCTGGCTCATAGTGTTTGTGATAGATGGGGCCAGCTAGTGGGGGAATGTAGGAGTCTGGTGGGAAAAATGATAGGGAAAGGAACAGACCTTCTGAAAGGTCATAAGGCTCTGCAAAGCTCCAGGGGAGAATAGCTGAAGGCAGCTCTTCTATAACCCTAAGGCAGAGGGCAACGAGTAGGTACAAGGGAGTGTAGGGGAATTTATCTTAAACAGACTTGTTTACTTATGTTGACTGAGAACTGATATTTGATCATCCACACCTGAGGTTCCTTGAAAGGGGAACAATAAATGTTAATTACCCGCAGATTGTGTTTGCTCCAGGCTTTTGGCATTGTGCCTGCACTGAATAAAAACAAGCAGCTCCAGCTTCTTGGTACTGCTACACTTTGGCCACTTGATCCGGGCAGTGCCCTAGCTGCTCTTACACTGCATACCTGTGTCTGAGTACTCCTTTCATCCATCGGTCGGCCAGGGTTTGCAGGACAGACCAGGCAGGGGAACATGTAGTGCCCTTAGCCTGGGTGCTGCACTGCATAGAACAACATTAGGGTAACACCGCTGTGAGATAGGTACCCGCCATGACCTATGCAAACGCAACACGTGTCACCACACCAAAGGTGTGGTGGAACACATGGTCCCACAAAGGTTGAGCCCTGATGGACTTTGTGCCATCTGGGAGTTTATGGGTCTGTGGGTACACAGGGTGGCCTTACCTGTCAGTGAACTGGACTGGACGTTGTTCCTGGGGGAGGCCTTATGTATCTGCCACTGTCCTCCCCATATTACCCAGATGCCTGCATAACTGAGAGGCACTGCCCTCCCAGTTTTCACAGGTGCAACGAACCGCCTGGCAGTTCTATCCCTTGTCATTAACTGTCTCTGCAGCACATGTTATGACTATAGAGGCACAAGTGACGGCTCTTGCAGAGCATACCACTCAGGTTCTGAATTACAGCCGAGTAGCCCTCCTCCTGTTAACAGATGAGGTTAATCAGATTAGAAAAGTAGTGTTGCAAGACTGGACGGCCTTAGACATAGTACCTGCTGCCCAAGGAGGCACCTGTGTCCTTGTAGGAACACAGTGCTGTACATTTATCCCTGACAATTGGCAAAACATAACAACATACCTGCAAGGGATCACATGGAGAATAAAGGTGGTCAAGAGCTTACTGATGACCCCTGCAGAGGTGGTGGGCATCCCTAGGTTCTGGCCTATGCTGGACCCTGATAGTCATAAGTATCATAGCTGGAATCTTAGTAGTGAGCTGTTGCTTTCTGTATTGCTGTTGCGGGTTATAGGTTCAAGGCTCCACCCTAGGGGCACATGTCCCTACCCAGAAGACACCCTTGGCCTAGGGAGTGGAATGTAAGAAAGATGACTGCACTTCAGTCAGGAGTAAGCTGAGGCAGCCTTCTGATACAGCGTGACACAGTGGATTTGGAGCACAGGCATACAAACCCATGCATTATGTAACCACACCATGTAAGGCACATAATGTAACTACTCACGTGAGCTTGTGCTTGGCTCAGAAGCATTATTGTCTGTAAAAAGTGTAACTGCTCTGCTAATGCTATGCATAGTGCAAGCTATGTCCCTGCCTACAATTGCTCGAGTGGTCTTTCAGCTACCCGCCACCTGTCCACTGACTCCCCTAGGACTCCAGCTTGGGCTGGAGCCTAACGCATATGTACCACAACTAACACTTAAATAAATCCAACAAAGAAAGAGATACTATGAACAGTAGCAAAATATTTCAAGATCTTTGGAATAAATGTACTAAAAAATACACATGTGTAAACAGCAATGCTTTAAGGGTATTTAATAAAGAAACATTCCATATTAATTAATTATAAGTCTCGATGTGGCAAAATTTGTCAATGTTCTCCAAATCTGTTTACTGAACATAATCTCTATTAAAAATATAATTTTTAGGGAAATGTGCTTCTCAAACTTGAAAAGTTGCCAATGGCCGGGCGCGGTGGCTCAAGCNAAAAAAAAAAAAAAAAAAAAAAAAAAGAAAAGTTGCCAATGATAGAAAAAACACTCATCAAGTCAAAATGCAAAATTTATGGATTTACTTCATTTTATAGAGAGACGTATTCTAAAGCGATCATCTTGGGATGATGAAAATATTCTAAAATTAGATATGGTAAGTTAAAAATCTGAATATGTGAAAAATCAAATTGTATACTTTAAATGGGTGAATGGTATGTGAATTATATCTTAATAAAGTTTAGTGAAAGAAACATATTGAGATGTCATGACAAATCCACTAGAATTTCTAAATTAAAATCACTGACTATTCCAAATATTGGTGAGAAAATGGACCATCAAGAGCTGCCACACACTGCTGGCCATAGTGCAAATTGATACTGTCACTTTGTCTAGCAGTGTGGCATCATCTCTCTGGGTGGGATATCGTACACACACACCAGTAATTCCACTCCTAGGCATATAATGTTGAGAGATATGTGCTCATTGTACCAACATACATGTGCAAGAAGGCTTACAACAGCATTGTTTGTAATTTTTAAAATCTGAAAACAAAGTCACCACAAACAGAGAAGGATTAATTTAATGTGTGGTTTATTTGTTCAATGTAATTCGACAAATAGTAAAACATGAACACTTTAGAGCCACCTATAACAACTTAGCAAACATATATTTGAGCTAAAATAAGGTCTCATAAGAGTCGCATAGCACGATTCCATTTGCATGAAAATTCCAAAATTTATATGAAATTTGAGATAAGCTTTATTGTTTTAGAGATGTATGCATTGGGGTAAAGCTTTAAAGAAAGGCACCAACAGGATTACTATGAAATCAGGATGAGGGTGAACTCTTAAGGACAGCTGGAGCCGTGACTCCAGCTTTTTTACTGGGAAGAGGATTTGCTCCCAGGGAAAAACCTCTCCTGCTTTGCAGGCTTATTTTCTTTATATTTGTAGAACAAAATGTTGATGTAATAAAATAACGTATTTATCCAAAGTGAAAACTGGGAGGGTAGTGCCTCTCAGTTATGCAGGCATCTGGATAATGTGGGGAGGACAGTGGCAGATACATAAGGCCACCCCCAGGAACAACATCCAGTCCAGTTCACTGTGTACCCACAGACCCATAATTTTTATATTTTTTATCCTTTGTATTTTTATATCCTTATCAATACCCCATATTGTGATGAATCCAGTGGCTTCATTTTGTTGGAAGGGACATGACAATGGACCTTTTCAGCCAGGATTTCTCTGGGCCTTTCCATGGGATTTAGTCCCTGCCATGGTAGGTGAAGGGAGAGCTCTTGGTATAGGGTTTGGTCTTTATAATGAACCATGCTGTTTGGGCAGCAGGTTTATCTCTGGAAGCTTGAAGGTTAGTCAGGAGTGTGATCCTCTTCCCCATTCAAAAGGTCAAGGTAGAGCAGGTTCTTGTTCACAGTGTAGTGAGTGAGAGAAGGGAAAGTGACAGTAGAGCATTCTTTCACCTTTTTGTGACCTGCATGCATCCAAGTCTCTGGTATTTTAAATAATTGAAACTGAGACCTAGATCCACTTATCTGTAAAGTAGAACTGTGGAGGAGGAAGCATGTCATCCCCGCCACTGGAGAGATCCCTGAAGAGAGATTTGTGAGCCCCCTCTTAATCAAAAATGACATAAAATTTCACCAAAATAAAGTGAAATTGTGGCTGTAGATGGGGCTTTATTTAGAGCTTTTAATCCCCACCTGCTTCCTAAGACATGGTCCTTCCCCAGGATACCATAGAATCACAGGACTTACACTGGAGGGGTCAGGCGTGATGGTGTTCTTCCTTTACGGCAGATAGGATGTTTTAGATTGCAAGTATTTTCCAAAGACGGCTGCAAAAATATCTTCCATCACACTTGCTTTTCTTTAGTTTGACCCACCACTCCCTCATCAAGAGGTAAGGTCTCTCCACTCCTTAAACATAAGCAGATCTGATATCTGCATTAGCCAATAAAATATGGCAGAAGTATGGTTGTGTCAGTTCTGGGCACTGCCATTAACCATCCTGCCTGCATCTGGTTCCTTCCACTTCAATCCCTGAACCATGTAACACTCCCAGGCCATCATCTGAACCCAGCCAACACATAGAACCCTATGAAGAGATCATAAAAAATTCTTAGTTACTATTTTCATGAATATCCTTTTCTATCCTTCCAATTTCAACTTCTGTGTGTTGTTAGATCCAAAGTGAGAATCTTGTAGCCAGCATATGGTTAGACTCTTTTTATTCTTTCTTTCTTTTTTTTTTTTTTTTTTTTTTTTTGAGATGGAGTCTTAATCTGTTGCCCAGGCTGGAGTGCAGTGGTGCGACTGTGGCTCACTGAAACCTCTGCCTCCCTGGTTCCAGCAGTTCTCCTGCATTAGCCTCCCTTGTAACTGAGATTGCAGGCACCTGCCACTACACCCGGCTAATTTTTTTGTATTTTTAGTAAAGATGGGGTTTCATCTTGTTGGCCAGGCAGGTCTTGAACTCCTGACCTTGTGATCCACCCACCTCAGCCTCCCAAAGTGCTGGGATTACAAGTGCGAGCCACCATGCCCAGTCACATTCTTTTTATTCTATCCATTGTGATAATCTCTGAATTCTGATTGGGGAGTTTACATTTAAAGTAATTACTGATAAGGAAGGACTTAGTTCTGTAATTGTGATGTTGGTTTTATGCATGTCTTATAGCTGTTTTGTCCCTCATCTCCTTCATTCCAACCTTCCTTTGTTTTTAGTGGATTTTTTTCTAGTGATATGCTTTAATTGCCTTCTCGTTTTCTTTTGTGTATATTTTATGTCTATTTCTTTGTGATTACTATGCTATTGCATATAACAATACTGTTATGACAATCTTGAATTGAAGCCAATATGAAACTCTGCTTCTTTATGTCTTTTCCCACCCCTCATTTTACATTATTGATGTCACAAGTTACACCTTGGCAGGCTGGCAGGCTGGAAAGTCACAATGTTGCAGGCTTCAGTCTGAAATTTGTAGACCAGGCTGGCAGAATGGAAACCTAAACTGTAGTTTCTACTGTCATCTTCAGGCAGAATGTTTTCTCCTCTGGGAAGCCTCATATTTTGCCCAAAGGCCTTCAACTGATTCAGAAAGTTCCACGCAGATTTTTGAGGGTAATTTCCTTTTCATAAAATCAACTGATACCAGATTTTAATCACAACTGCAAAACACCATCATAGCAACTTATAAATTTAGTGTTTGATGAAATAACTAAGTGCTCTGGTTTAGTCAAATTGACACATAAGACCCACCATCCCAGTCCATGCTTGTGAACGTGGCGCCCATTAACGTTTTCTTAAACCTTACTTCGTCTCCAAATAAAAACAACTATGAAGTCATACTTTTGTCAAAGATGATACAATTAGCTTGCATCCAGCTAAAAACACACTAACCCTTTCCTCAGAAAAAGATTCAAACTGAATGCATGATATGCTCTCTTCTCTTTGATGTACTGTAACCTAAATACCATGTGTAATAAAAGTTACACCATCATTAATAAAAGGGAACTATCATTAGCACATCTTATGTTTTATTACAAGATGATCAGGAAAAGATGAAAAGAAAGGTATTTGCTCAATACATGTCTGAATACATACACACAGACAGAAATATCATTATAAAAACATAAGGAAGTAATGCTGATAACATTTACTGCCTTTATTTCTGTAAGTGCTCACATGGTTACAGCTGGTTATTTATTTATTTATTTATTTATTTACTTATTTATTTGAGACAGGTCTTGTTCTGTTGCCCAGGCTGGAGTGCAGTGGCATTACCTTGGCTCACTGCAACCTCCACCTCCTGGGCACAAGCGATCCTCCTACCTCAGTCTCCTAAGTAGCAGGGACTACAAGCATACCACCAAGTCTGACTAAATTTTTGTATTTATTTTCAGTAGAGATGGAGTTCCAGCATTTTGTTCAGGTTGGCCTCACATTCCCAGACTTAAGCAATCCACCCGCCTCAGCCTCCCAAAGTGCTGGGATGACAGGCATGAGCCACTGTGCTGGCCACAACTAGTATTTATAAATATTTTTGTTGTTTTTCACTAACCATTCCATATTTCCTTTGCCTTCAGCAAGTTTGTCAGCTGATCAGGTTTCTTTTCCTGCTTGGGTGACTCAAGCCTTCATTTCTGAAGGGAATGGGTCATTAGAAGTCCTACGTGACTCGGGTTGTTGCAGTTTTCATTGACTTTAATTACAGGGTAGAGTATTACTAAGAGATGCTCTAAAAGATCTCCTGCGTTCCAGACATAGTCCTAGTACTGCTATTGTGTAGTAGCAGACCAATTCCCCATGATGACCAGGATCGATCACCCCAGACGGTGCAGTCACTCCTTCCTTTGTTGATTCAGAATCATGAGTAGCTGAAAGGCCCAGGTGGCTGTCTTAGCTTCCAGCTCAATGGTTCATTTCTGTGTCTCCTGAGGGAGAATTCCTCCTTTTGTAAACCTCTAGATCCTGATCCTGTTCCTCCTGAATGGGCAAGACCTCCCAACCAGGGTCTACAGCACCTCTTAAAGATGTGTTCAGTCTGGCAACAGGTCTGTACTTTCCTGGAACAGACCTCCCAGAGGAAGGGGCAGACTGCTATCTTTGCTGTTATATAGCCTTCACTGGTGATACCTTCAGGTACTGGAAAATCTAAGGCAACTAGGGACTGTAGCAGACCCTCAGCAAACTGTACAGCCCTACAGAAAAGTGGCCAGACTGTTAAAAGAGAAAACAAAAGAAGAGAAAAGAAAACCCACTCAAAAGTCAGCAACCTCAAAGATTGAGGGTAGATAAGCCCACAAAGGTGAGAAGAAATCAGCAAAAGAATCTGATAACTAACCTGACAGAACTGAAAAACACACTATAAGAATTTCACAGAGCACTCACAAGTATTAATAGCAGAATAGAGCAGGTGGAGAAAAGAACCTCAGTGCTTGAAGACTGACTTTCTCAAATAAGACAAGAAGATGAGACTAGAGAAAAAAGAATGAAAAAGAATGAACAAAATGTCTGAAAAACATGGAATTATGTAAAGAAACTGAATGTATTAATGACTGGTGTACCTGAAAGAGATGGGGAGAATGGAACCAATTTGGAAAACATTTCAGGATATCATCCATGAGAACTTCCCCAACCTAGCTAGACAGGCCAGCTAGAATTCAAATTCAGAAATGCAGAGGATCCCAATAAGTTGCTCCATGAGAAGATCATCCATCATCCCCAAGACAAATAATCATCAGATGCTCCAAGGTTAAAATGAAAGAAAAAAAGGTCAAGCGTAGCCAGAGAGAAAGGCCAGATCACCTACAAAGGGAAGCCCATCAGACTAACAGTGGATCTCTCAGTGGAAATCCTACAAGCCCGATGAGATTGAGGGCCAATATTCAACATCTTAAAGAAAAGAGTCTCCAACCCATAATTTCATATCCAACCAAACTAAGCTTCATAAGCAAAGGAGAAATCAGATTCTTGTCAGGCAAACAAATGCCAAGGGAATTCATTACTACCAGACCTGCATTACAAGAACTCCTGAAGGAAGCACTAAACATGGAAAGACAGTTCCCAGCCACTACAAAAGCACAATGAAGTACACAGACTAGTGACACAATAAAGCAACCACATAAGCAAGTCTGCAAAGTAACTAGCTAACATCATGATGATAGGATCAAATCCACACATATCAATACTAACCTTAAATGTAAATGGGCTAAGTGCCCCATTTAAAAGACATAGAGTGGCAAGCTGGATAAAGAACCAAGACCTATCACTGTGCTGTCTTCAATACACCCATTTCACATGCAATGACACACATAGGCTCAAAATAAAAGAAGGAAGAAAACTTACCAAGCAAATGGAAAGCAGAAAAAAAGCCAGGGTTGCAACCCTTGTTTCTGACAAAACAGGTGTTAAACCAACAAAGATGAAAAAACACAAAGAAGGGCATTGCATGATGGTAAAGGGTTCAATTCAACAAGGAGATCTAACTGTCTGAAATATACACGCATCCAACACAGGAACACCCAGATTCATAAAGTAGGTTCCTAGAGACCTGCAAAGAGACTTAGAATCTCACACAATAATAGGAAGAGATTTTAATACTCCACTGACAACATTAGACAGATTAAGACAGAAAAACAAAGGTATTCAGGACCTGAACTCAGCCCTGGATCAAATGGACCTGATAAATATCCACAGAAGTCTTCACCCCAAAGCAACAGAGTATACATTTTTCGCATTGCCACATTGCGCTTACTCTAAAATGGATCACACAATTGGAAGTAAAACACTCCTCAGCAAATGCAAAAGAACTGAAATCATAACAAATAGTCTCTTGGACCACAGTGTAATCAAATTCAAAATAAAGACTAAGAAATTCACTCAAACCATACAATTACATAGAAATTGAATAACCTGTACTTGAACGACTTTTGGGTAAATAATGAAATTAAGGCACAAATCAAGAAGTTCTTTGAAGATAATGAGAACAAAGACACAATGTACCAGAATCTCTGGGAAACAGCTAAGGCAGTGTTAAGAGAGAAATTGATAGCATTAAATGCCCACATCAAAAAGTTAGAAAGATTTCAAGTTAACAACCTAAAATCACAACCAAAAGAACTTGAGAACAAAGAGCAAACATATCCCAAAGCTAGCAGAAGACAAGACATAATAAAAAAAATTAACAAAGACATTGTCTCCCGAAGGAGGCAGAGACACGAAAAACCACTCAAAAGATCAACAAATTCAGGAGTTTTTTGTTTTTTTTTTTTTTA
>NW_016825208.1:19153-29892 GCF_001698545.2 Rhinopithecus bieti | reverse complement strand
TTTTTTTGAGACGGAGTATTGCTCTGTTGCCCAGTCTGGAGTGCAGTGGTGCGATATCAGCTCACTGCAAGCTCCACCTCCTGGATTCATGCCATTCTCCTGCCTTAGCCTCCCGAGTAGCTGGGACTACAGGCGCCCGCCACCACACCCAGCTAATTTTTTGTACTTTTAGTAGAGATGGGGTTTCACCTGTTAGCCAGGATGGTCTCAAACTCCTGACTCATGATCCATCACCTCAGCCTCCCAAAGTGCTGGGATTACAAGTGTGAGCCACCGCATCCGGCCACTACCACTGACATTCTTTACAGAACTAGAGAAAACTATTTTAAAATTCACCTGGATCTAAAAAAAGAGCCTGAATAGCCAAGGCAATCCTAAATAAAAGAAACAAAGCTGGAGGCATTACACTACCTGATTTCTTTCTTTTTTTTTTTTTTTTTTTTTTTTTAGACAGAGTCTCACCCTGTCATCCAGGCTAGGGTGCAATGGTGTGATCTTGGCTTACTGCAACCTCAGCCTCCTGGGTTCAAGTGATTCTCCTTTTCTCAGCCTCCTGAGTAGCTGGGATTACAGGTATGTGCCACCACACCCAGCTAATTTTTTGTATCTTTAGTAGAGATGGGGTTTCAACTTGTTGACCAGAATGGTCTCAAACTCCTGACCTCATATTCCACCTGCCTCTGCCTCCCAAAGTGCTGGGATTACAGGCATGAGCCACCACGTCCAGCCTATGCTACCTGAATTCAACTATACTTCAAGGCTACAGTAACCAAAACAGCATGGTACTGGTACAAAAACAGACATATAGACCAATGGAACAGCACAGAGAACTCAGAAATAAGACCACACCTACAACTATGATCATTGACAAACCTGACAAAAACAAGCAATGGGGAAAGGATTCCCTATTCATAAATGGTGCTGGGATAACTGGCTAGCCATATGCAGAAGATTAAAACTGAACCCCTTTCTTACACCGTATACCAAAATCACTTCAAATGGATTAAAGACTGAAATATAAGATCCAAAACTGTAAAAACCCTAACACAACCTAGGCAATACCATTCAGAACATAGGCATGGGCAATGATTTCATGACAAAGATGCCTAAAGCAAGTGCAACAAAAGCAAAAATTGTCAAATGGGATCTTATTCAACTAAAGAGCTCTGCACAGCAAAAGAAACTATCAACAGAGTAAACAACCCACAGAATGGGGGAAAATTTCTTTTGCAAACTATGCATCTGACAAAAGTCTAATATCTATAAGGAACTTTAACAAATTTACAAGAAAAAACAAAACAACCCCATTAAAAAGTGGGCAAAGCATGTGAACAGACACTTCTCAAAAGAAGGTATACATGCAGCCAACAAACATTAAAACATGCTCAGCATCACTGATCATTAAAGAAATGCAAATCAAAACCACAGTAAGATGCCATTTCACACCAGTCAGAATGGCTATTATGAAAAAGTCAAAAAATGACAGATGCTAGCAAAGTTGTGGAGAAAAAGGAATACTTATACACTGTTGGTGGGAGTGCAAATTAGCTCAGCCATTATGGAAGACAGTGTGGTGATTTCTCAAAGACCTAAAGACAGAAATACCATTATACCCAAAAGAACATAAATCATTCTATTATAAAGACATAGGCACACATATGTTCATTGCAGCACTATTCACAACAGCAAAGACATGGAATCAACTTAAATGCCCATCAATTATAGACTGGATAAAGAAAATGTGATACATACATACCATGGAATACTATGCAGCCAGTAAGAGGAATGTGATCCAGTCCTTTGTAGGGACATGGATGGAACTGGAAGCCATTATCCTTAGCAAACTAATGCAGAAACAGTTTCTCACTGCATGTTCTCACTTATAAGTGGGAGATAAATGATGAGAATGCATAGAGACACATAGGGGAATAGCACACCCTGGGGCCTTTCAGAAGGTGGAGGATCCGAGGAAGAAGAGGATCAGGGAAAATAACTAATGGGTACTAGGCTTAAAACCTGGGTGATTAAATAATCTGTGCACCAAACTCCCACAACACAAGCTTACCTGTAAAACAGCCTGCACTTGTACCCCTGAACTGAAAACAAAAGTTAAAAGAAGGAACTGATCTGTGGATTTTGCCTGTTGCTGAGTAGGTCTGTTTCGATTATGCAAACCAGAACTGAAGAAATAATCACAGGGTGGGTCAGGGGCCCACTGGACCTGCTGTGAGAATGGTTCATGGATGTAACGGCTTCAGGTTTTCTATTCTTCCTAATTTAATCTTGGTAGGTTGTTTTCGGGAATTTATCCATTTCCTCCAGGTTTTCCAGTTTGTCAGTACAGAATTGTTCATAATAGTTTCTGATCATCTTTTGTATTTTTGCAATATCAGTTGTAATGTTTCTCTTTTCTTTTCTGATTTTGTATGACTGTTAGAAATAAAGCTTGACGTGGGCCGGGCGTGGTGGCTCAAGCCTGTAATCCTAGCACTTTGGGAGGCCGAGGTGGGCAGATCACGAGGTCAGGAGATCGAGACCATCCTGGCTAACACAGTGAAACCCCATCTGTACTAAAAATACAAAAAAATTACTGGGCGTAGCGGCGGGCACCTGTAGTCCCAGCTACTCAGGAGGCTGAGGCAGGAGAATGGCGTGAACCTGGGAGGCAGAGCTTGCAGTGAGCCGAGACAGCGCCACTGCACTCCAGCCTGGGGGCAGAGCGAGACTCCGTCTCAAAAAAAAAAAAAAAGAAATAAAGAAATAAAGCTTGATGTGGCAAAGAAAATGAGCACTTGAACAAAGGATTTCTCAGCAAGGCAATTTTTACTTCTGCAGAAGGGTGCTACCTGTAAGCCTGATTGCCATGAGAGCACCCAGAACAAGGGAAAGCAGGGGTTTTTATTCCTAACACAGGTTGTTTCTACTATTGTGTCCTGTCTCCATTGGCTGGAGCTGGACTACACAGTCTGAACTGATCCCAGTTGGCTAAAAACTTTACCTTTCCTAAATAAGGTAAAGGTGCAATGGGGAACAAAGGAAAGGAGGGGGTTGCTTATGGGAAACCAGGAAGAAAATAAGATTTCCAAATAAGGCAAGAGCATAGGCTGCAAGCTGGGACATATCTGGGCATGTCAGGACAGATCCAGGCAGACTAGGAGTTAGGCCTTGGTTCAAGTACAAGAATATAGAATGTGTTTATTTCTTTACTGTATGTAACAACTACTTGGAGCACAATAAAGAGTCATTAGTAAATCAGAAGATTTGTTAGTATGAAGAGCGAGGGAAACTTAAAGAAAGCTTTTAAGAGGAACTATCTTCTCTAAACTTATTCTTAACCAAAAGAAAAACTCTGGAGAGGAACTTTTATTCTTTACAGTTTCCCCCTCTTGATTTTACAGTTCTTCCTCTTCAAATCTCCTCAACATATCTTGACTTTGTTGCTCTTCTTGATCAGTTAGAAGGAACAACTTATCTGAGTAAGGGGGAGGAGAATTGAAAGGGGTTTGGTAAGAGCCTTTTCTATAAGCCTCTGCACTAATCCACAAATGCAAGGCATAATACAACATTCTACAAGGATAAGTACACTGATTATGAGAGCCAGTGAGGTGCGAATTGAGGACATGAGTTGTTGCCACTTACCAAACCACCTTTCTATTAAGGTAGTGAAAGGATCATTTATTCCAGAGTTTTAGCTAGTTCATTTGATAAAGCAGTAAGACCTTGCAGTGCTTTTGTTATAGTTCCATCAGGGGCAGTATTATTGGGGATAAAAGTACAGCATTGAGTTCCAATCGTAACACAAACCCTGCCTTTTTCTGCTAGTATTATGTCTGGTGCTATTCTACTTTCCCAAGACATCTGACCAGTAGGTCTTAGTTGCTCAGCTATTCCCTCATAGCATCCCTTGTGCAATTAAAGAATCGTTGCTGATTGTATTAAATATAATTTATACAATCTACATTTTTGTTTTCCAAGATGGAGTCTCAGTCTGTCACCCAGTCTGGAGCGCAGTGGTGTGATCTTGGCTCATGCAACCTCCGCCTCCCAGGTTCAAGTGACTCTCTCCTGAGTAGCTGGGATTACAGGTGCATGCCATCGTGCCCGGCTAATTTTTGTATTTTTAGTAGAGACAGGGTTTCACTATGTTGGTCAGGCTGGTCTCAAACTCCTGACCTCATGATCTGCCTGCCTTGGCCTCCCAAAGTGCTGGGATTACAGACGTGAGCCACTGCGCTGGGCTATTCAATCTACATTTTTATTGATAGTCACCCACCTGAATAATGACTTAAATCCTGCAGCTATTTGTTTTCAAACTTTAAATTCATCTGGTAATCCAATAGCATCTATATAAACGTTGGGATCAAAAGACTCATGGGAACACTTCCTGTACTACGATGCCTGGTTTTAGTTTTTTTGGTGAATTAAATGCCAGTGTGAAAGAGATAGCCAATTGAATTAGAGTGCAAGTACCACTCCAGTTATTTGGCAGAGTATCCCACAAAGGTCCACCACAATGCCACCAAACATCTGCTCAGGGATGGATAAGGGTGGACTGATGGGTTAGCTCTTGGAAGTGCTTGACTTCACTGCATCCCGTCAGGTTTCCAAGAAAAGCCAAATTTTCTCCCTGTTGTGAGAGACACAAAACAAATTTGGTCCCAGAAGATGGAGGCTGAATGGCCGTCGGGGGCTGACCCACAGGATGCTGGACCTCAGGGAATAGCAGAGAAAGTGTTTGACATGATTTATTACTCCAGACTGTGGGGTCTTGGAGCAGAGCTACCATGCAGTACATATCTGGTCTATTACAAGACCATCTGAGTGGAAAGGGGACAGTTTGGGCCTTTGGTCTGCCATGCACCCAGCATAACAATCGTTCTTATTTTGACTGTGGATGGAATATTTAATCCTTTCCAGGCATTTGCATCCTGAGACCCTGTTTCAATGGCTAGAGTTTGCCTCAGGTCTTTTACTTCTACTATAGCTACTTTGGTTTTGTCACTGGGTATAGGTGGGGTGATGGTTTGAGGAAGATGTGATAGAGAGGTGGAAGGGGCAGTAAAGCAGATTTCAAAAATTCCCCTAGGATCATTTCCTGAGATGTTGGCCCGTATGCCATAAATATGATTTAATGAATGGGAAGAGTTTTGGGATGTTGCAATAGTAATAGTAAGCTGAATAGGGTTACATTGGTTATATGGACAATGAGAAGAGGCATTCCCTTTTGAAAAATGGATATATGGCTTTAAGGACTGGCAAAGACTGGTGGGGGCAGTCTAGCCTGGACCTTTGGTGTTCCATAGGACATTAGATCAAGTATAACATAGGTACTCCGTTTTAAGGTGACAAGAGTCCCATTCCCACCAGTTTATACAACTACTATTTTTGGGGTTATCATGATCTTTACAAGAATTTACTATATCTTTCCAATCTGAGGAAGTCCAAGAGGGACAAAGATATTTATCTGAGGCAGTCAGCTGTCTTTGGTCCTGTAAATTTCCACAAGACATGACTAGACAAGTATCAAAGGTAGTAATTTTGGGCAAACTTGATCTAGTTACATTAATGATGAGATGGGGGCAGTTAAGGGAAAGAAAAGAAGAAAAAGAGACAGATAGATTACATTTTCTTTTATCGTTACTCTTCGATGGAATAACGGTCTCCAGAGAAGGTGACGCCTTCTTGACTCGAGTATAATGGGTCCACCCTTTCTCAGTGGTCTGAACTGCTGTTTCAGTCGTTGTGAGCACCAGATAGGGTCCTTCTCAGGTAGGCTCGAACTTTCCCTCTTTTCAGCCTTTAATAAGGACATGTTCTCTGGGTTGATGCTCGTGGGCCAGGAATTCGAGGGGTGGAGTCTGTGCTAGGAGACCTTGAGTCCTGAGGGAAGAAAGGGTGGAAGACAGACCAAATACATCATTTCTAAGGAACTGATCTTTTGTTTTGTTCGTAGGAAGGTCAGTAGTAGTGTTTAGATAAGGTAACCCATAAAGTATTGCATAAGGAGACAGGCCACGATCTCTCTGAGGGACAGTTTGGATTCTTAGTAAAGCAATAGGAAGACATTTTGTCCATGGTAACCGAGTTTCTAAAATTAATTTGGTTAGACGATTCTTTAAAGTTTGATTCATTCTTTCTACTCTCCCTGATGAAGGCGGAGGCCAGGAAGTATGATATTCCCATTTTATCCCTAATACTTGGATTAGTCCTTTAATAATGTGTGTGGTAAAGTGGGTCCCATTATCTGAATCAATATTCTCTATTATTCCAAACCTGGGTATGATATGTTCTAACAGGGTTTTGACCACATTACTGGCTGTTGCATTTGGAAAAGGGATGGCTTCTATCCAGTGGGTGGATAAATGGGTGGGTAAGATGATCTACTATTACCAGTAAATACTTAAGGTGGCCTATTGGGGCATTTCAGTATAGTCGACTTGGACACTTTGAAATGGCCTTAACCCAGGATTTCTCCCTCTGAGAGGTTGTCTTTTTAGGGTCTGCTTATGAGATTTTCTGCACACTATACAACTTTCCACTATTTTCTTGGCCAGGGTGTATATTCCTATGCACCCATAAACCCTAAGGACTACATCACACATGGTTTGAGGACCCCAGTGAGATCCTTGATGAAGCTGTGACAATATTTCCCTCATAAGAGGTTTGGATAACATTTCCCTTCCATCTGGTAATAACCACTTTCCTTTTGAGTTTCCTCAGCTCCTAATTTTTAAAAATTTTTTTCTGATCTACTTGAGAGAAGATAGGGAGTGCAGCTGGAGATGGAAGACAAGGGGTTAGTCGAAAAATGGGTTCTGCTGGAGAAGAGGCAGCTTACTTAGCTATTTGGTCAGTGAGATTATTTCCCTGGCCTTCAGATCAAGGATTCCTTTGATGTCCCGGGACATGTACAACAGCTATTTCTTTTGGTAATTGTAAATTTTCCAGTACTTGTATTATTAGGTCCCTATGGACTAAATTTTGACCTTTGCTGTTAATGAGGCCCCGCTCAGTCCAAATTTTTCCAAAAATATTGACTACTCCAAAGGCATACTTGGAGTCTGTATAGATTGTTCCTTCTTGATATGCAGAAATTTTAAGGCCTGATTTTATATTTTTTTGAGATGGAGTTTCGCTCTGTCGCCCAGGCTGGAGTGCATTGGCACCATGACGGTTCAATGCAAGCTCCACCTCCCAGGTTCACGCCATTCTCCTGCGTCAGCCTCCAGAGTAGCTGGGACTACAGGCGCCTGCCACCATGCCTGGCTAATTTTTTTTTTTTGTATTTTTAGGAGAGACAGGGTTTCACCGTGTTAGCCAGGATTGTCTTGATCTCCTGACCTCATCATCCGCCCACCTCGGCCTCCCAAAGTGCTGGGATTACAGGCGTGAGCCACCGTGCCCAACCTGAGGCCTGATTTAATGTGAACAACTCACAAGTTTGTGCAGACCAGTCATTTGGTAACCTTTCAGACTCTGTTTCTGTGAGGGTATCTCCATCTATCATTGAATACTTGTTATGCCTTTTCCTTTGATTACTTGGGAGAAACCATCTACAAACAGGTGTTTCCCAGTCTGAAAGGATGTTTCATTTAGATCAGGTCTGACTTTTGCTTGATAACTAATTAAATCTAAACATCTGTGTTCTGGGCAAAGATCAGGGGTCTGTGGGTTGGGGTTTCCTGTTAAGAAAGCAGCTGGATTAATTGAGTCATCAGTGGTTAACGTTGGATCATCTCTTTCTAACAAGGTGGCTTCGTATTTAAAAATTCTTGAATCAGTAAGCCACCTTCCCGCCTTCTGATTGAGAATTTTCTCACTTGGTGAGGAGAACTAGTGATAAGTTTTCACCAAAGGTTAATTTTCTGCTCTCCTCTCTGAGTAAGGCTGTTGCTGCCACTGGTTGGACACACTCGGGCCATCCGTGGGCTACTGGGTCAAGGATTTTGAGAGGAAGGCTATGGGGTTGCCAATGGCCTCCATGTGTTTGAGTAAGTACCCCTAAGGCTACTTCATTACCTACATTAGCAAAAGATGAAAGGGCAATTCTAAAGAGGGTAAGGCTAGAACATGGGCTGTCACTAGTAACTCTTTTAATTTTTTTGTCTGCTGTATTTCTGGTAAAACCATATAAAGGGGTCCGATTCATCCTGTGTAAGTTCTTTTATATAGAGGTTTGGTTACTAAAGCATGAGTCTATCCATAAGCGACAATACCCTGCTAACCCTAAAACTTTCTAAGTTCCTTCTTCGTCTCAGGCAGAGGTGAGGATATGATGCTTTCAATCCATTCAAATCCAATTCTCCGTTTGCCCTTACTGATTAAGTGCCCTAAATACTTGACTTCAGGTTCTACAAACCAAAGTTTGCTTTTTTGACACTCGTAATCCCTCCAGTTGTAAATTATTTAAAAAGCCTATTGAAAGTCCTTCTTTTTGTCTATACTCCCCTGAAATAAGCATATTATCCGTGTATTGGAGCAGGCATATATATGGCAGTCTGTAAAACTTTTCTATGATCTGTTGTAGTATTTGTCCAAACGAATTTGGAGATTCTGTAAATCCCTGGGGGGAAAACTGTCAATCAATACTGTTATTTTCTACTGGAGTGAGGGTCCTCCCATTTAAAGGCAAACAGGTCTCGGCTGTCTTCTGCTAGTGGGCAAGCACAGAAGGTATCCTTTAGATCTATTACTGTGAACCACTCATGGCTGTATGGAATTTTACTAACAATAGTATAAGGATTAGGAACAACAGGGTGAGTTGTTTGAACTGTTTGGTTAATAGATCGAAGATCTTGCACTAGCTGATATGACCCATCTGGCTTTTTCACAGGCAGTATGGGAGTGTTATAAGGAGATATACAGGGTTCAATGAGTCTGTCATGGAGATGCTTTCTATTATGGGCTTTAAATTGATCTTAGCTTCTAAGGGAATTGGATATTGTTTTCTTTTTACCTCTTCCCCTGGGTTTTTCAATTTAACTTGGATTCGAGAAATTCATAATTTTCTTTGGTTTCCTTCCTTTGACCATACATCTGGATGGATGTGTCCCTCATTTAGAGTAGCGAGCAAATTTAAGAAGGGGAGGAGTTTTCCTTGATTAACATAAAGGCCTAGGTTTAATTTTAGCATTAAATCTCTTCCTGGTAGGTTTGTTCCTGCCTCCTGGATTAACAGAAGTTTAATATTTACTGAGCGGTTCTGATATTTAATGTTTGTTTCTTCTAAGACTTTTGCTTTAAACCTCTCTCCTTTTGCTCCCGAAATAAAAACTTCTGGTGACCAAGTTAGAGCAGGGGGAAGATAACAAACTGAGGAATGAGCAGCTCCTGAGTCAATTAAAAAGGTGATATTCTCAGGTTTGGGTCCCACCTCTACATTTATCAGGGGCTCTTGGTGGGACTCGAGGTAAAAAGAGTAGAGCCCCTGGCCCCTCATTCCTCCTCAAAGATCGTAAGTCGGGTGATTTCCTTTTCTTTTTTCCATTCAGGGCATTCTATTATAAAGTGACCTTCCTTCCCACACTTGAAGAATTTCTTTTGCCCTATTCCTCTTTTTATTCCCTTGTTCCCTGGTTTGATTCCTTTACCTCTGTTCTAGGGTCTGGCAGTCGGGTACCTAAAAGATTTACCAGTGACATTTCTTTGAGCTGCCTGTTGGGGAGTTCCCTGCTGTAAGGACAGCAGAATCTTTGCTTTGTGCTTTTGCTTTTCTTCACCTATTTGTACATACAACATTTGGGCCACCCTTAAGAGTTTCCCTATGGGATGGTCCTTCCAATTTTCTATCTTTCGTAATTTATTGGTAATGTCTGGCCAACTGTTTGTGACAAAGTGAAGCTTTAATATTCCTTGTCCAAGTGGGTCTCCTCCATCCAAACCAGCATATTTCCTCATGTGTTCCTTAAGCCTATTAAAACATTCCATAGGCCCCTCATCCTTTTCTTGCTGTATGTTAAAAGGTTTGGTCATATTCTGGGTGTGGGGTACCGATTCTCTAATTCCTTTTATTATCATTTCTTGCAGGTCTCTCATATTCCTCCTATGAGCTATGTTGTTATTATCCCACTGGGGATCTTGAGCAGGAAATTTCTGTTTGGCTGCAGGGACGTTTTGACTGGGAGGATGCTCACGCTCCCAAATGGTCATAGCGGCCCTATGCATCCTGCTCCTTTCTACCCCTGAAAAAAGGATGCCTATGATGGACATTAACTCAGCACTAGTATACAACTCGGATCCTAAAATTGATCAATTTGGTCTGCCACTCCATAGGGATCGTCTAAGAGTGGCTTAAGTTCCCTCTTCAAGCTCCGGACTTCTGAACTGGTCAGGGGAGCATTTACAAAGCCGATGCCCCTCCTCCTAGAGGCATTTCCCTTAATAGGAAGAGGTTTATAGCCGAACCCCTAGAGGAAGGGGAAAAGGGAAGTTTTGGATATCCTTCTTACAGTGTTCTAACTCACGTTGAAGTCTTCCTGAGGGAGGGCATTCAAGCTGGGGATGACCCCAAGAATCAGGGTTATAAGCAGGGAAAAAAATCTGAGTAGAGGAAAGGTCTGGGACTGTTACATCTACTGGAGTGGGAGTTGGGGATGTTGGTCTACATGGTGGGGGGAAGAAGGTTTGGTTGGGGAAGATGGTCTAAGGGGTCCCACGTGTTGGTGGGGTTCTTGGAGTAAGGAGTATTAATTTAATGAGAAGTAGTTTCTGGCTTGTCTCCTTTAGTTTTAGATGACAAA
>NW_016825208.1:11639-15052 GCF_001698545.2 Rhinopithecus bieti | reverse complement strand
GGGTGGGGTCTTTGTCTCCTGGGCAGCTAGCTTGGCAGTGGCAATGATGGGCTGATTCTGTGGGTCCCAAGCAGTGTGCATTGTTAGCGGCAGCTGTGATAGGCTGGGTGGGATGCCCATAAATGGTGTTTGCAGGTAGGTGACAGCTAAGGTTATTGCACCCAACCTCATGTACCCAGGAGGAGTGCGCAGGTGCCCAAAGTGGTGGATTGGGTTGAGGAATTCCCAGGCCCCGGGGCTGTGTTCTCTGTCTCAGTGGGAGGGGTCAATGAAGCTGTTTCTTCATCATTAAATGCTATGCCAACTAGTCCCTTAATTTTCTTTTTGCCTAGAGGACTGAAACATTTATTATAGTTTAGTTCTGCTGGTTATTTTTTCACTCCCTATATGTCTAAAATTCATTTGTTTGTTTGTTTGTTTGTTTTTGAGACAGAGTCTCACTCTATTGCCCAGGCTGGAGTGCAATGGTGTGATCTTGGCTCACTGCAACCTCCACCTCCCATGTTCAAGTGATTCTCCTGCTTCAACCTCCTGAGTAACTGGGATTACAGGTGCGTGCCACTATGCCTAGCTAATTTTTGTATTTTTAGTAGAGACGAGGTTTTACCATGTTAGTCAGGCTGGCCTTGAACTCCTGACTTTGTGATCTGGCCACCTTGGCCTCCCAAAGTGTTGGGATGACGGGCATAAGCCACTGCGCCTGGCCTAAAATCCCTTTGTTTTTTGATAGATATATTCAAGGCATGTTAGCTTAATTTAATCATTACACACGGTATACATATATCAATACATCAAACAATATCTCATGAGCATATTATAATTTGTCAATTAAAATTATACATATATTTGAAAAAGGTATTGTTTTCTGGGAATAGAATCTAGTTTCACAGCATTTTCCTTTAAGGACTCTAAAGATGTTGCTCATCCGTCTCCTCATCTGCATTGTTTCCAATGAAGTAACTGCTGTCATGTTTATTATTATTCTTATTTTTTTCACTTTCTGCTTTTTCAATTTTCTCTTCTTCTGTGGTTTTCAACAAATATCAACAAATACATGTTTTTTTTTTGTTGTTGTTGTTGTTTTACCCAGAATTATAGAGTGAACTTGAAAAACAATCTATAGGGAGGGCTTTTTGACTATTGGTTGTACATTTTAGAAACAGTTGTTTGCTCTTTGTTTTATTAGTTCACAGGCTAATTTCCTCAGAGTATTCTTATATTGAAGAATGTCATAATTCATTTTATTGGTCATCCCTAAAACCATAAAACCCCTAAAAGCAAACCTAGGCAATACCATTCAGGCCATAGGCATGGGCAAGGCTTTCATGACTAAAACACCGCTATGTTCCTGTCACATTGTTGTTTTCTGGTTGTTTTATATGTCCTGTGTTACTGTCTTTTTCTCTTGTTGCTTGTCATTATGGTTTGGTAGATTTCTGTAGTAGGACCATTTGAGACCTTTCTCTTCCTCTTTTCTGTGATTGCTTTACCAGTGAGTTTTATACTTGTGTATGTTTTCATGGTGATAATTTGGAAATGTTGAAAATGTTGTCCTTTCAATTGCAGGTTTAGGACTTTCTTGAGCATTTCCTGTAGGCCCTGTCTAGTGGTAATGAAGTGTTTCAGCATTTGCTTGTCTTGGAAAGATAATTTCTTTTTCAATAATGAAGAATAATTATGCTTGGTTTATTACTCTTGGCTTGGCAGTTCTTTTCTTTCTTCACTTTGATTATACTATCCTATTCTCTTCTGGCCTGTAAGATTTCTGCTAAGAAATCTGCTGTTAGAGCTGGGCATGGTGGCACAAACCTGTAATCACAGCACTTTGGGAGGCTGAGGTGGGCAGATCATGAGGTCAAGAGATCGAGACCATCCTGGCCAACATGGTGAAATCCTGTCTCTACTAAAAATACACACACACACAAAATTAGCTGGGTCTGGTGGCGTGTGCCTGTCATCCCCGTTACTTGGGAGGCTGAGGCAGGAGAATCACCTGAACCCAGTAGGCGGAGGTTACAGTGAACTGATATTGCACCACTGCACTCCAGCCTGGCAACATAGCAAGACTCTGTCTTAAAAAACAAAAACAAAAACGAAAACAAAACAAAAAAGAAAGAAAAAAAAAACTGCTGTTAGTCTAATGGGGTTTCCTTGATAGGTGACTAAATGCTTTTACCTGCTATTTTAGGATTTGCATTTTACCTTAGACTATAGAAAGTCTGATGACATGCCATGGAGAAGAATTTTTTGCATTGTATTTTTCTCAGAATTGTTGAACATTTTGTATCTGAATGTCTAAATCACTTGCTAGAGTTGGGAATTATTCATCTATTCTTTCATTAAATAGGTTTTCTAATCTGTTCTTTGTCTCTTTTCTCTTGAGAATACCAATAATTTGAATATTTGGTTGTTTATATTGAACCAAATGTCACGAAGGCTTTGCTCATTCATTTTTTGTGTGTGTTTTTGTCTTATTGAATTATTTCACAAGGTGTATCTTCAAGTTTTGGAATTCTTCCTTCTGCCTGACCTAGTATATTGTTGAAGCTTTCAAATGTATTTGAAATTTCATGTCATGAATTCTTTAATTCCAGAATTTCTGTTTTTTAAAAAAATTTATATCTTTTGTAAACTTCTTATTCATATCCTGAATTATTTTATGTTTTCTTTTATTTTTTTCAGAATTCTTTTGTATCTCACTGAACTTCTGTAAAATAAATGTTTTGAATCCTTTATCTGAAATCTTGAAAATTTCTTTTGATTAAGATCTATTGTGTTCCTTTGGGGCTTTTCTTTTCTTTTTTGCTTTTCATGTTTCTGTGTCCTAATGTTAATATTTTGCATCTGATATAACAGTCAGTTCTTCCTATTTTGAATTTTGTTTCATAGTGGAGAACTTTATCTGAAGATGAGTCTGTGGTGTTGGTTGCAGGGGGTACTTTGGATTTGATTCTGGGTGTAGTACATAGTAGAGTACTATGGTCTCTGTGTAATTTCTTTGGTTGTAGACAGTGTTAATAGTATCTGTGATTTCTTCTGTGCATCAGGGTGTGCATCAGGGTGAGGCTGTGGTGAAGATGTGCTGGGGACGGGGATGCCACATGAGACAGTCTTCAGGCTCCAGTGGTGGCAGTGGTGTGCTGAGTGTTCCTATCTTTGTGCCCCAAGGTGGTGTATACTGGCATTTGTGTTGGTGGTTACTAGTGGGCTGATTCCTGGGCCTCCGGGTGGCTTGCTTGGATGCCAGTAGTGGCAATCATTGACTGGGTGGGTGGGTGGGTGGGGTCTTTGTCTCCTGGGCAGCTAGCTTGGCAGTGGCAATGATGGGCTGATTCTGTGGGTCCCAAGCAGTGTGCATTGTTAGCGGCAGCTGTGATAGGCTGGGTGGGATGCCCATAAATGGTGTTTGCAGG
>NW_016825208.1:0-9199 GCF_001698545.2 Rhinopithecus bieti | reverse complement strand
AAAAAAAAAAAAAAAAAAAAAAAAAGAAAAGAATGCCCATATGAGGCAAGTCCTATGGAAATCGCTATGGTAATTTGAGGGGTTCATTAATGTAAGATCTGTTGATTCCTGATATAGATTGGATGTTGTTCTTGTGCAGATCTCATGTCAAGATGTGATCCCCAGCATTATAGGTGGGGCCTGGAGGGAGGGAGGTGGTTGGATCATGAGGTCAGTTTCTCACGAATCCTTTAGTACCGTTCCCTCAGAATACCTCCCTTCCAAGTTTAGAAGGTGATTGAAATCAACAAGAATTTGTCTCTAAGTGTTTGCCAGGTGCACCTGAAATTCCAGCTATGAGAGCCGCTGAGGCAGAAGAATATCTTGAGTCCAATCTTGAGTTAGATTTTAGCCTGAGCAACATTTGAGGCCAGCCAGGAAAACATAACAAGACCACATCTCAAAAACAACAACAACAAAAAATCCACATTTGCTTGTGGTGATCACCTGAGTCTGTGAGATAAGTAGACATTGGGATTGTAGCAATGCAGAGATAGGTAGAATCAAGATATATTCCTCTTGCATTCCACACATCACAGGCACAAAATACACATAAGAAGGGCTTTCTTTAACAAAAAAAGAGAGATAGCATATGGCTATGTAGCAGATTCTTTTATGGGAAGGCCTTGAAAATACATAGCTGGCAAGTTAGACTGATATCAGTAGCCCCAGGAAGCAGCAAATGGGTGTTGACAGGAATAGATCCTCACCCTGGAGTGGGCTTTGTTCAGCTGGTGGTAGGTGTGTTACCAAACTAGACTGGGGTCCACTCACCTGGGGCAGTTAAAGCAAACATCCACACTGAGATTGTAGTGGGAGAAAGGAGGGCATTTATGCGCAGGGCGCCAAACAAGGAGAATCAGGCAGCTCAAGCTTAAGACCCACCCTTTTTGATGGCTCACAAGCAAGGATTTTTAAAGGCAGGGGCAAATTTCAGGAAAGCAGAGTTACAGGCAGCATCATAAATCAATGCCTAGAAGTGATACACTGCTTCGGCCTTAAAAGGTGGAAAATCCTGATGAGGGAGCTTACAGGTCTTAGGTAGATTTAAAGATTCTCTGATTTGTGATAGATAAAGAAGCAAAGCTTCCTTACGCAGCTTCCTTACACAGCTGGGGACAGTAGAGAGGAATGTCCAGTACTGGTTTGTGGGCTTGACTCTCTCCAGGCCTCTCAGGAAGCAATTTAGAACAAAGAACGGCAGTCAGAGTTCAGTCCTCAGTTTCCCCTTTATAAGGTCTCCCTGTCAGTGGATCTATTAGGTGGGAATCTATGTTTCTGAATAACAACTCAGGAACATATGTTAAGATGTTATTTTTAGTTTCTATAGAGAATCAAACATCTTGTGACTCTAACTTTGTTGGCTATTGTTTTAAGCTATCATTACCTTCTTGTTTATAAGGTCACTCACTCACTTTTTCGGGCTGGCTAGGTGCCTGGAATTTCTCTTGAAGGAACTGAAGGCTTTTCTTTATTTCCAGGTTGGGAGGCCATGGCAGGCTTCTAAGAGAGGTTCCTCCTTTATCTCAGATGCAAATGCTCAGAGTGCTACAAGGAACTTTAATGGCAGGTACTGCAACCATGTGGACCACTGAGTCACATTTCTTTACACCGGAAAATGCACCTGCTCAAAATGTCCAACAATAGTCAGAGAGACGTCCTTCTCAAAGGAAGAGTTCCATAGAGAATTACAACAGCCAATTGAAACATTGGGTGTATAAAGCAAGAGTGGGGAAACAAGCACGAAGGGTGGGCTTATACACCTTCATGAGCGTGCTCACACTTGACATGAGAGTATCCTCTCTTTTCCTGGTGGATCAGGGGAAGGTGCTGGTGTGATATGCATATATTCCTTCCCATGGTAGGAGGACACTGGAATAATGACTGTAATTTACCTCACCTTGCTTTTCTCATCCCTGATGCAGTGGTCCCAGGATTAGGGATGCAAATAGAGTCCAGAAACAGGAATTATTCCTAAGCAAGAAACTGTAAAAATATTTTATGTCCTTTATGTAATAATTCCTAAAGGCCTGGAGAAGTAGGTTGTGCCTTCACTGCATCTGGCAAAGTTGGGACTAACACTGAATGCAGCTGTATTGCCTGGGGTCAGATAGCCACCCAGTTCTCTACCTGCATAACGCTACCCTCTATGAACTGGAATGGATGACGGGAGACAATTGCTAGAACAGTATTGGTCCCTGCAGTCTAACCCAGCACAGCAGCAGAACCTAGTGTTCCTTCCAAAATTATAAAATGTTTAGTATAAATGAAGAGAAGGAGAAATAGTAGCTGAGGGTAAATGAATGAACACATGGGTTATGTAATGAGGAAAATCCAATGTTACATGAACTACTCGAAAGAGGTGTAAGCAAGAGATGATATTGTCTCTTAGCTTGATTTCACCAAATGCCTGAAAGGGTGCAGCCATATGTTGCTGAGACTATTCCTATTTTTGGTCTGAACTGGGATAATTGCTAATCACCAAAGAGGATTCTGGTAATGTGCCAGGATCTTTTCATTGTTATGATTCTTCTGGCATAGGAGATCTGTGATTGGCCAGGCACAGTGGCTCACGCTTGTAATTCCATCAGTTTGGGAGGCAATGGTAGGAACATTGTTTAAGGCCAGGAGTTTGAGATCAGCCTAGGCAAAATAGTGAGACCCATTCCTATAAAATATTTAAAAATTAGTTGGACATGGTGGTGTGCACCTGTAATGCTATCTACTCAGGAGGCTGAGGCAGAAGGATCACTTGAGTCCAGGAATTCGAGGTTACAGTGAGCTATGATTGTGCCACTGCATTCTACCCTGAGCAACAGAGCAAGAGATTATCTCTGAAATAAAATAATAAATATTATAAAAAGAGATAATATGGTCATAACTAGGGTGTGATCTGTGGTCCAATAAAAATATTTGGTCTATGTTCCTGTTTCCTGACAACCATGTTCTAAAACATTTGCAATCTCCTCAGTAATAAACATGACTTCAGTATGGCAATGAGATGACTGTGGGGTGAGGGGCTCCTAGATAGCTTCAGAATGGGGGCTGGTTGCCAGAAACACGAAGCTGTGATTAAAGGATTGGAACTTTTAGCCCCATCCCTAAAGTCTGGGAAGGAAAGAGAGGCTCGAGGTTGAGTTCAGTCACACAATGGCCGGTGATTTAATTAATCTTGCCTACATAATGAAATTTCCATAGAAACCTGTAGAGATTGGGTTTTGGAGAGCTTCCCAATTGGTGAGCATATCCGTGTGTCCATGTGTGGGGAGGATGGTGAACTCCATCTCCACGGGAACAGAGGCTCCTGTGCTCAAAGCCCTTTTAGACCCCATCCTGTGCACCTCTTCATCTGGCTGCTCATTTGTATCCTTTATAACTGCTATGGTTTGAATGTTTCCCCAAAAAAAGCTTCTGTTGGATATTTCATCCTGAGTGCAACATTTTTAAGAAAGGGAACCTTTGAGAGGTGATTGGACCATCAGAGCTCTGCCTTCATTAGTGGATTAAGGCTCATCATAAAAGGACCTGAGGCTGTGAGTTTGACCTCCTTTTCCCTCTACCTCTCACCCTCTCTTGTCCTTTTGTTTTCTACCAGATACAGTCTCTTGATCTGGGAATTCCCATCCTCCACACCATGAATGAAACAAATTTCTGTTTGTTATAAGTTATCCAGTCTCAAGTGTTCTGCTATAGTGGCATAATTTAAACCAGGGGTCCCTAACCCCCGGGCTGGGGACTGGTACAAGTTTCTGGCCTGGTAGGAACCAGACCGCACAGCAGGAGGTGATCGATGGGCAAGAGAGCATGAGCATGACCACCAGAGTTCCGCCTCCTGTCAAATCAGTGGCCGAATTAGATTCTCATAGAAGCACGAACCCTATTGTGAGCTCTGCATGCAAGAGATCTAGGTTGCATGCTCCTTATGAAACACTAATACCTGGTCATCTGGGGTGCAACAGTTTCATCTAAAACCATTTCCCTCTGCCTTCCGCCACCTCCACTGGTCCATGGAAAAACTGTCTTCCGTGAAACCGGACCCGGGTGCCAAAAAGGTGGGGATTTAAGCTATAACAATAAAAAAAACTGTAATACTGAGTGTAAAAGGAAAATAAAATTTCAGGACTCCACATTCACTATATCAAAGGGAAAAGTTAAGTTTGGAGACTGAGTGATGGAAAAACTGCCTTTCTTTTGTTCCTAAACAAATAACTGCAAAGACAGAAGACCACCTATCTCCCCAGGTGGCCTCCCTCACAAACTGCTCACAAGATAATTCCTTGTGGGCCCCAACATGTTTACTCTAAAACGGAGTTTTGTTGAATTTCCCCCAACAATGTAAATTAACAGCTTATCTTCACAGGTATAAGACAAAGACAAGATTAGACATCATCCCTTCACCCACACGGTGACTTTTCTACCCAACATTTACTTTATCTTATGTAAAATGCAGATTTACTGAGCGCGAGATGAATGCACAGTTGACTGTCTTTTTCCTCTCCTGGCTGCTCTTTCCCCTATAAATATTGAAGTCCTCAAAACCCTGTTAGGAAAAAGCATGGGCCACAGATGCTACAATGATTTGTGTCTCTGTTTCCAAGGTGCATCTTGAGCTCGGCAAAATGAACTTCTAAACTGACTGACACCTGTCTCAGATGTTTTTGGTTTACATGACTATAGCAACTTCCTGAGTTCTTTGAGTTAGTTTAAGAATTATCAGTCCTTGGGAGGTGAGAGACCCCTGACTTTGCAGCCATGATAGACAGAAGTGCAGGTAACCTGGGACCCGATACTTGGGACTTGCATCTGAAGTGAGGATAGTCTTGTGGGACTGAGCCCTTAAACCTGTGGAGCCTGAGGTGAACTCCAGGTAGTTAAGTGTCAGAATTGAGTCGAACTCTAGGACTCCTAGCTGCTGTTGGAGAATCAGAAAGTTATTTGGGTGGAGGAAAACCCCATTACCATCCCACAGAGAGAAACTTAGAGTAAGAGTAAGCAAGCACACCTCTATCTTTTTGGTCCCAGATGAAAAGATAAACAAAATATAAGCATTTATTTCATGTCCCTAATCTACTAAACACAGGTTGCTACCAGCTGTTCATTGTCCAGACGTGGAGTGGCCCTACCTCTAACCTAGAAGTTAGTGATTTTTTAGGCCTTTGGAGGGTGGTCACATAAGAAACTAATAAGTAGAGATTCCCTCCCCAGAAATATTTCCACACACCAAGAAATGATAAGAATATTAAGTTACTAAACATCGGTGTGGACCAGATCCTCGCCCGAGATCTGTACAATTCCTGGGTCGTTTTTATCCTCGTAGTAAGAGACAAAGCCGAGGGGGAAGCTGCTTTGAATAATCATTTCACTATCACAGAATGCCACTCCAATAATCTAGGGAGTATGAACTGGCGGTAGACCAAACCTTGATGTAATAACCTATCCTCAACGGAATTGAGCGTGGAAACCAATGGTTTATATTATTATTCACTGCGTTCATTCAGACACTCTGCGTGCCTGCCAGGTCAGACAGATAAAGTTCTCGTCCTGATTGCTGCCTCCAAGAATTAAAATTTGTACACTTTTCCCCCCCCTCACACTCCAGCCACTTGAAACCCTTCTTTACTACACCAGAATTCACACTTTGCGGATGAAAATGAAAAGAGTCAAACTCGGTAACATATTTGGAGAGATTTATTGTGAGCCAAAAGTGAGTGACCACAGCCCATGACACAGCCCTCAGGAGACCCTGAGAACATGTGCTCAAGGTGGTTGGGGCACAGGTTGGTTTTATACATTTTAGGAACATATGAGACATCAATAAGCTATACATTGTTTCGGTCCAGAAAGTTGGAACAATTTGAAGCAAGCAAGGTTGCGGGGTAGTGCTTCTGGGTTACAAGTAGATTTTTAATTTTTCTGATTGGCAATTGGTTGAGTTACTATCAATAGAAAGGAACGTCTGGGTTATGATAAGAGGTTGTGGAGTCCAAAATTTTCTCATGCAGATGATTCCTCCAGGTACCAGGCTTCAGAGAGAATAGATTGTAAATGTTTCTGATCAAATTTAAGGTCTGTGTCGGTGGTAAATGCTGGTCAGCTTTTCCTGAATTCCAAAAGGGAAGAGGGCATAATGAGGCATGTTCAACACCTGCTTCCCATAGTGGCCTCAGCCAGTCTTTCAGGTTAACTTTTGAGCACCCTGGCTGAGGGTGTCAATTGAGATGGTTAGGAGTGGGTGGTTTGATGTTTATTTTTGATTTACAACATGTAAAATGTTGAGAGGAGACAGAAACCACCTCCCTCCCTGGAAGAGGACAACGCTCCAGTCACCCCTTCAGTTGATCATGGACATGTGTCTTAAGCTCCACCAGTCTGATGACCACCTGCTGAAGAGGTGTCATTGTCCTAGGTCCTAGGTAAATACTAAGGGTGTGTCATCGCATGCCAAGAAGATTAAGGACACTGACACACGAGGAGTGAGTTTAGGAGCAAAGGGTTTAATAGGCAAAAGAAAGACAAAGGGGAACAGCTCTCTTCTTGTGAGAGAGAGGGGCACCCAGAAGGGAATTCCAGCCTGGAGTGGGAGTGCATCAGATTTTACAGGCAGGCTTGAGGAGATGGTGTCTGATTTTTGTAGGGTGCACAGGTTGGTTGGACCAGGTGTGATATTTCCATAGTGCAAGTGGAAGGCTGTTCGCCCCACTCTAATCCTATTATGTAAATGGGCTTGCCTCTTGGCTGGCGCCATGTTGTTTGCCCCTTACTGTAAGGAAGGAGCCTGGCAAACAGAAGGGAAGATGGAGTCACCATTGTGAACATGCCCAGTCCCAGGTGTCCTATTCCTATTGGCACAGCTGCCAGTATTCACCCGTGCAAGCTTCCAGCTTACTTGTCTATGTCTGAAGCTTGATATTACAGGCTGCACCTTGATAGAAAAGAAAATAATTTGGAGCCTGCTTTTCATTAAAAGCCTTCCGTACCCTCACTACCTGTCTAAATAATTTGTCTTTTACTCCTATATCACTGCCATACTCTCAGCCAGAATGTGGTGACAGAGAGGCTGGGACTGTGCAGCAAACATTTTAGTAAAGATGGCTGAGTGACAGTAGTGATGTCCAGTTTCCAGGTGCAGCAGTAACATCTGTCCTGGCCTCGGGGTCCAGTGTCCAGCACCAGGGTGTCAGAGGTGTGAGCAGTGACGTCTGTGCTCAGCAGCAGGGGCAGTTGTTCCTAGGAGGGACCTGATCCAGGGTGGGCTGTGGATTCTGTTCCTGTATATGTAGGTTCCAGCCTGCTTCTGTGGCCTTCCCCACAATAAAACTAGCCCCCAATACCAGATATACGACTTTATGTGTACATTACAGAAATTTGTTTCGCATGGTTTGCTCCAATAAGTGAGTGAGAATTGAGTCTGTGGGCGGGTGTCAGAGAGCGGCATTCACAGGTGTTCCTTGTGCAAGAGCCACATCCTGAATTGTGTACCTGGCCTCTACCCCATGGTGGAGAGAACAACAGGGAATGCCACATCTCATAACTGATAATACACATCCTCCCTTTTCTTTCTGTGAGGAAAATCCTCTTTTAAACAGGGGTTTGAAAACCCACCCATCCACCCACCCACCCCTCCCTGGGCACTCTCTGATCTCTGATCTCAGTGGTTCCCGATCTAGTTGAGCAACACGATTGCTGGCGGGAGCTTAGAAAATACTCAGGCCACTCCCTAGAACCCCTGTCTCAGAGTTTTATGCTGAAGACCAAGGAATCCTTTATATAATAAACCCTAGAGGCGAGGCTGTTGCTAAGGCATGTGGGATCCTGGTGTCCTTGATCTGGAGACCAGCAACATGAGCTCCAGCCTTTTCATAAATCAAGAATCTCTTGCTCGACTCCAGACTTCCTGGATCTCAGCACCACGTCCAGGTGATCCCTGTTCACACAGGAGTTCCTTGTCTAAGTGTCCTCTAGATGTGGGGTCAGAACCGTGCAGTCTGCTCTGCGTGTGGTCTGATCACATCCCTTAGAACTGGAGGTCCAGGGTTCAGTCCTTGCCCTCATTTTTTTCCACAGTCAATCACTGCCTTGGGTGCCCTCATCCATGCTTGAGGTTTTAAGTATTGTTTATATGGTGTGACCTCCTAAATCTATTTCTCCTGCCCAGTCTATTTCTCCTTTCCTCTAAACTCCGGAGTTGTCTGTCCAAATTCTACCCCTGCTCCCCCACCTGCATTCCTAGTAGACATGTCCACTGAGTGCCTGTGATGCCCCCTCCTCAGTATGCTCCTGCCAGAGTCTCCACATCTCCATTGACAGCAGCTCCACCTTTCTACTCACTCTTTTTACAACTATGGGTGTCCTTGATTCATCTTTCTCACACCATAGATACAATCCATTGGCAAATGCTGCGAGTTCATCTTCAAATGCATCCAGAATCCCCTCACGTCCCACTCCTTCCCCTTCTCATGCCCTAGTCAAGGTCACCGACATCTCCAGCCTGGAATACTGCACTCACTTCATACTGTTTTCCCTTCTGCCTCCCTCGTCCCTCAGCTCTCAATTGTGTTCTCAGCACAGCAGTCAGAGAGATCCTTTTAAAAGAGAAGCTATATCATGGCCCTCTTCTGCTCAAAACTGTCCTTTAACTCTTCATCCCACTCAGAGCAAAGGTCAGATCCAACCCCATTTTCCTCAAGCCCACCTGCTCTGGTCGCACCTCTGACCTCACCTCAGTTTCTCTCTGTCCAGCCCTCCTGGCCTCCTTGCTCTTCTGGGAACACAGACACCTTCCTGCCATAGTGCATTTGGACTGGAGGTTCCTCTACCTGGAAAGAACTTCCCCAGACATCCTCACGTCCCTCAAATCCTTCCTCAGAGGTCACCTTTGCAACAAGGCACGCACTGACCACCCAGCACAACAGCCACCTACCCCGTCCCCACTGCCCACATCCTGGGTCACCTGCCTCCCAGCACTTACCACCTTCTAGCACTTTCCTTCCTTACTCTGGTTATAGCATATCTAACGTCTGCCTCCTTCCACTGGAACATATGCTACAAAAGGCCAGAGATTTTCTGATTTTACTTCAATGGTGTTCCCCAGATGCAGAACCATTCTGTCCCATGTCTGGCCAATGACAAAGGTCAGTTGAACGAATGATCACTGTGGAGG
>NW_016825207.1:0-3004 GCF_001698545.2 Rhinopithecus bieti | reverse complement strand
ATATATATCTGAGTTCAGAATGCTTACATTTTGTCAATAACTCTCGCACAATATCTCCTCCTTTTACTCTGGTCACTTCTAATAATTCTGAAATAACTAATTTAGGGAGAATATTTGCAAACAGTTAAACCTTTCTAAATTTCAAGAACTGACTATAAAATGTGCATCACTCCTACCTTTATACATTAACATCACACATCTCCTGCTACCTGCTACCTATCCCCATCATGCTGGTTCATCTTAAATCACAAAACTAATATAACTTAACCATCTATCTTCAGAAGACAAGTTTATTCTGCCCTACAATACACATTCCCGTGAAAACTACACAGACAAGTTAGACAAGGGAAGTGAGTAAGTTCAACCTCAGTTTTCCTTCCTATAAAATGTAAAAGCAGTCCCTCTTGACTGTCTCCATCCTCCCATGGGATGTACTGCAGTTAGTAGCTGTGAAGGACCCATATATGTAGGTCAGTCTGTGGCTTTGAGGCTCCAGATCAGTGCTTCTCAAACCATCTGTAGTGAAGGAACACTTTATTTTTTTCTCATCCTTAGGGACTAATATTTTTTGTCACATGTAATAAAATGAACTACTAGAAAATGATCACATACTTGGATGCCACAGAAATGTCAAATTGCTCTAAAGGTTTCTAAATGCTATGAAAGCCAGCTTTTAGGAAGGCTGGTATCTGCTGCAGTTTTCAAGCTCTTGTCATGGTGTAGAGTGTACCCTTCCAGCAGGCCACTGAAGGCCCCAATTATTGTTTGGAGAGTATGAAAAGAAAGGTTTTGCAGCTATCTCTGTATTACACCAACGAGTGGAGAAATAGAAAATATTTCCTCTTTAGCACATACAGTGGCCAGAGAAGATTACTGTCTCCTTTGTGGTTAGTTCTCATATTCTCAAAGCAAAGATGATAATTCTCAAAGCAAAGCAATGGTAGTAATATTTGTAGCAATAAAAAAGAAGGAAAAGGCAAAAGAGAAAGACAAAGAGGAAGAAGAGGATGACAAGGAGGAAGAGGAGAAGGTGGCCACAGGGACTAGCTTATGCTTCTACTGATTCTAGTATCATTTAATACTAGGAGGAACAACAGCAAGCGTAATTAAAGTGGCAGCTGCACTTTACTTCTTTTGCACTGAGAATTCCACTTTCTCTTTTGTCTTGTAGAAACTCTTAAAATCTTCCATGGAGACAACCAGTGCAAATATTGAGACATCACACCTTTAGCAGTTTTCACAGTATGGACTCCTAGTGTACAAGATAGATGAAAATCCTGGCAAAACACTTTGCCAGTCTTTTATAAAAATCTGCTTTAGCGCATACGTATTACTCTGCACTTTTTGTTTTTTAGTTTGCTTGGGGGTGACAGAGTGAAGTCATGACAACTTTGTTAAGGTTGCTGTCCACAGATTTCTTAAACTCAACTCAGGTAAATGCAAAACCACTGTCAGAAATGGTAGTGTCTGGAATTTACATTCTGCAAACAACTGGTACAGAGCTATGATGGTCAGAGATGACTGTAAAGCTGTATTTGGAGCACTTTAAGCTATTTTGGGGAATCACTATCAATAAATTCTTGGTATTATCAAGTTCATCCTTATCAACTCCAAATCCAAAAAGAGGATTCCTATTTTTTTAACATGTTAATGTTGTATAAGCAAATGTTGCTTTTTAAAGAAAAATGCTCTTTAGAACCCAGTAGAACAAGAAAGTATTACACTTCTCGCCTTATTTTCAAGGCAAATGCATCACACATAGTCTGTGGGGTTGAATACTAGAAATTTTGCTACAACAAACTTAGAAGGAAGTTTCATTTCCTGGTTCCTACCTGTTTCTTAGAAATCTGATGTTTTGAGGTGGTATGTCACTTCCTGAAAATTTTCTAAAGGTTATTCTATGTTTAGCCCATTATTAGAGTTAGATATATTTTTTTGGCTTTATCAGATCTTCTATTAAATTCCCAGGACACAGAATATTAGTTGAAAGCCTTAACACTATACTGGTCTTCATTAACTGGTGCTCAAAGTATCTGACATAGCATCATCAGTGATAAATTTTTAATGAAATGACAAATAGTTATATTTCCATTAAAAAAAGAAGAAAAATATTTTATTAAAATAGTTTAAGTACACAATTCATCATTCACTTAGGGACGGTTAAGCGTATAGACTCTAGGATCAGTCAAACCTGAATTTTAGTACAGTATTTGCCACTTCACGATTTGATGTTGAACAAGATATCCTACTTCTCTTTTCTAAGTTTTCTCATATTGTAAATTGGAATAATAGTACTACTTACATCAAATGATTTTAAAAAAGACTGAGATATTTCAACAGCTGCTATGCATAGTTCCTAATACAAAATTAATGAACAATAAATGCAAGTAGTTTCATGAAAGTTAATATTATAAGTATAGTTATGCATCATTTAATGATGGAAATATATTCTGAGAAATGTACCATTAGGCAATGTTCATTGTGTGAACATCATGGAGTATACTTACACAAACCTAAAGGTCATAGCCTACTACAGACACATCTAGGCTATATTGCATAGCCTATTGCTCCTAGACTTCAAACATGAATGGCATGTTGCTATACTTACTACTGGAGGCAATTGCAAAAGAATGCTAACTATGTGTGTTTCTAAACATATCTAAACATAGACAAAGAATAATAAGAATACAGTATAGGCTGGGTGCGGTGGCTCACTCCTGCAATCCCAGCACTTTGGGAGACCGAGGCAGGCGGCTCACAAGGTCAGGAGTTCAAGACCAGCCTGGCCAATATGGTGAAACCCTGTCTCTACTAAAAACACAAAAATTAGCCAGGCGTGGTGGCGGTCACCTGTAGTCCCAGCTACTTGGGAGGCTGAGGCAGGAGAATTGCCTGAACCCGGGAGGCAGAGGTTGCAGTGAGCCAAGATCGTGCCACTACACTCCAGTCTGGGCGACAGAGCAAGACTGTGTCTCAAAAAAAAAAAAAAAAAAAAAAAAAAAAA
>NW_016825206.1:0-2011 GCF_001698545.2 Rhinopithecus bieti | reverse complement strand
ACCATTATGGAAAACAGTATGGCAATTCCTCAAGGATCTAGAACTAGATGTACTCTTTTACCTTTAATATTTTTTTACACTCTCTATTTGTTAAAAAGGAGTCTCAAATTAGTAATACACAAATGATACAAACTTTAGAAAATTTCATGTCAGTCCTACGTGACTCAAGTTCTTATCACATCTAGAAAAACAAAATTCCTACTGATTCCTAATTATCGATTACATATTCTTCATAACCATGTTATGTAAAAACATTAGTCACTGGGGGGTAGAAGTCTAATTTCAACTCACATCTTAGCTTAGTGGGAATCTCTGTTCGTAGACTTTATATATGAAGAATATTTTAAATGTAAACAATGTTGTGACTTTGATTAATTTCTTCATTACAGTAACAGGACATGACTCTTCCTAAGGCACTCTGTACACTGACTCTGAAAATACGTATCAATACAGCCAAATTCGAAAAACAATTTCTCATGTACCATATGACTAACTCTTCCACTTTTCTAATATACACTAGGAAAAAAAGCCCATATATGCACACAATACAATATATGAAAAAAGTTTTATTTTTTAAATAACACCAAATTGGAAACAATTATTATACTAATCCACTGGTGAAGTATTTAAACAAACTATAATAAAGATATAATACTGGACATTATGCATTTAATTGTAGGGTTTGTAACAGGGAGTACATTATTTTTCTTACTCTGTAGCATAGACTGAAAATCAGAAATAAAAAAATTAAAAATTAATTAAATTATGCATTTAAAAAGAAAAGGACTGATGTTGGTAAATGAGAAGGCTCACAAGTGTAAAGCCATATAGTACTCTGTCAGGTGCTATGATGAGGCCAAATAATAAAATAGAGTTTCAAGATTTAGTGCCAGAACTCCTGGAGTTAAATCGTAGTTCTGCCACTTAACCAGTCTGTCATATAAGAAGTTCCTTAACCTCTGGTTTTAGTTTCTTCATCTCAAAATCAGGGTTACTAATAATTATTTCATATGTTATTGTGAAGATTAGTATATATGCATGCATATACAATGTAATATAATCATGTAGTCTGGATACAGTATATGTAAATATATGTGTGTATGTATATACATATATATACACACATATATATATACTGATAATGCTATAAGTGTATTAACCATATTAAAGTATTATAGTATGAAGTATAGTATAGTATAGCGTTGTATAGTATAGTATAGCATATGAAGTATTATAGTATAGTTAATACACTTCAAAGGACAATGTAGATAGATACCAAATTAATAGCAGTATTTGTATTTGGAGAAGGATAGAGTGGAGCATTACTCCTCTCTAATATATTGATTCTTAAATCTCAATGTTTTCATATATCAAAGACAAACAATCCAGCAAGATTAATATTAATATTTATGTTAAATTCAACTTATTCAGTTAAGTTATGCAATATTTTAATCTCAAATTCCTTCTTTTTATGAAATTAAATTGCTTAGGCTTATAGTATAAATTATATAGAAAAATAAGACATAAACAGGTTGAAACATTTAAAGTCAGGGAATCATTTAAGGGTCATTTTGAGTTGAAATTTTCAGATTAAGTTAAATCTGTATGATATTAACTGGAAATTTCAGGTAATTAGGACAGAATAAGCCAAAATATGAAGAACAAGCAGAAAAACATTCAGATTTCTTTTCAGAATGCTTTATTTCAAATGCACTGTTGAACAAGTCACCTTACCTGTCTAAACCTTGGTTTTCCCATTGAGAAATTAGTATAAAGCTTCTTATCTGAAAGGGATAGTGTAGGATAAAACGAAGCAGTATATGAGAAAGGAATTTGTAAGCCATAAATTCTCATTTGTATGTGCATTATTATTCTATTGTTATTAAGAATATATATTTATAGACAGATATATATATATATTTTGTATATATATATATGGAAACAGGGAGCTCAAATTCACTAGAGTAAAATAATTATTTTGACAAAAATATAAAATTCTGTTCTAATTACC
>NW_016825205.1:0-1130 GCF_001698545.2 Rhinopithecus bieti | reverse complement strand
TTCTCACTGAGGTTATTTCTTTCTCAGGATAGTCTAAAGAGCATTTCCAAATGCCCTTTCTCAGATTACACAGACACAGTGATTTCAAAATGCTCAATCCAAAGAATGATTTAACTCTATGAGATGAATATGAACATTACAAAGAGTTGTGCAGAAAGCTTCTCTCCCATTTTTGATGGCAGACTTTTCCATGCTCGACACAGGCGTCTGGTTGCCACTTACTATCCCTTCGCAGAATACTCAAAGATTGACTTTCAAACTGGGAAATGTAGAGTAAGCTTTAACCCTGTGAAAAGAATGGACATGTCAGAGAGCAGTTTCTTCGAGTGCTTCTTTCTGTTTTTTATTGGACGCCATTTCACTTTTTGCCATAGTCTTCAATGGGCTCCGAATATCACTCTTTTCGTTTTACAGGAACAGTGTTCAAATTGTGCCTTATGAGAAGAAAGTTATAACTCCCTGAGTGGAATGCACACGTCAACAAGCAGTTTCTCAGAAATATTCTCTCCAGTTTTTATCTGACTATATTTGCTATTTCACCATAGGCCAGATTGTGATCCCAAATATCCCTTCACATATCAAACCACGTGGGAGTTTCCAAGCTGTGTAATGTAAAGAAAGCTTCACCTATGTGAGATAAATAAATATAGCACAAAGTGGATTCAAAGAAAGCTTCTTTCCAGTTTTTATCTGAAGATACTTCCTTTTTCTCCATAGAACTGAATGTGCTCCTGAATGTCCCTTCATGGTACAGTCCATGACAGTTTCCAAGCTCTCTAATGTCAAGAAAGCTTTATCTATGTGAGATGATATCACATATCACAGAGAAATTTCCTAGAAAGCTTCTTTCTGGTCTTTGTCTGAGGTTATTTCCCTTTTCACCATCGGCATCAACATGCTCCCGAATATCACTTGATACCTGTTTCTCCAAAAGGGTTTCCTTGAAGCTGTATGAGAAGAGAGGTGTAAACACTGTGAGTGGAATGCACACGTCACATAGCAGTTCCTCGGAAAGCTTCTCTCCAGTTTCGATCTGAACATATTTCCTCTTTCACCATAAGCCTCAAAGTGCTCCCGAATATCCCATCACACTCTAAACAATCACAGGGTTAGAAAACTGCTCAATGAAA
>NW_016825204.1:0-2011 GCF_001698545.2 Rhinopithecus bieti | reverse complement strand
TTGCCTAATAAACTCTCTGCCCCTTAAAACCAAAAAAAAAAAAAAAAATGAAAATAAAATATAAATGGTAACCACCAAAATAATAGACACAAAACATAGGACTCCTAAACAGAGGGGTGGGTGGAATGGAATGAGGAAAAGTGGAATATATATATATATTATTTATATATACACACATATAATTTGTTCCACTTTTGTTTTTATACACACACACACACATATATGGTCACAGTAAAAAAAAAAAAAGGTAGCTAGAGTCTTTAACTGAAAAATAAAATTATCAAATTGGATTTGACAAACATTCAGCAATATGTCATTAAAAACAAACACACCTAAAACATAAGGACACAGAAAGTGAAAGTAGAAGAATGGAATTCGAATCAGGGTCCCAGAAGAAAACAGAAAGCACACCCAAAAGAATAATTGAAGACCAATGTGTGTAGGGGTAAGGGTTCCAGTAGGGAATGATGAAGTACCCAGAGACCTATAAGAGTAGGAAGCTGTTACCTCTGGGTTACTATCTCTGGGCCTAAAAGAGCACAGGAAAGGAGCAATTACTGGAAACAGAAAATTGCTTGAAGCTATAGCAGAGCCACTGCTAATTCACAGAACTGCAGGAAGGGACCCAGAGGAATAAATACCCCAACTTCCCTTGTCTCCTTGTTCTGTGCTCCTGCTGGTGGTCCTCACTGACCAACCCCAGGCAGAAGCCAAGGGATGAAGGAGCCAACATTACACTGTCCACAGCTGTCAACCTCTTGACCAGGAGAAAGGGAAGGAGTAGAGAGGGAGCTGGAGGTGCAAATAGAGAATACTCAGCTTACCAGAAGAAAGCTGGTATACATCCATACTAACATAATACAATATACACTTCAAAGCCAAAAACATTGCTAAAGAGAATCACTACTGATATGGTTTGGATTTGTGTCCCCGCCCAATTCTCATGTCGAATTGTAATCCCCAGTGTTGGAGGTGGGGCCTGGTGGGAGGTGATTGGATCATGGGGGTGGACTTCCCCCTTGCTGTTCTTATGATAGAGTTTTCATATCTGCTTCTTTAAAAGTGTGTGGCACCTCCTGTCTCTTTCTCCTGCTCCTGCCATGAAAGATGTGCTTGCTTCCCTTCACCTTCTGCCATGACTGTAAGTTTCCTGAGGCCTCCCCAGAAGCAGAAGCCTGTACAGCCCACAGAACTGTGAGCCAATTAAACCTCTTTTCTTTAAAATTTTTTTTTTTAGATAGAGTCTTACTCTGTCACCCAGGCTGGAGTACAATGGCATAATCTCGGCTCACTGCAACCTCCATCTCTCAGGTTCGATTCTCCTGCCTCAGCCTCCCAAGTAGCTGGGGTTACAGGTACACGCTACCACGCCTGGCTAATTTTTGTATTTTTTGTAGAGACAGGGTTTCGCCATGTTGGCCAGACTGGTTTTGAACTCCTGGCCTCAAGCAATCCTCCCACCTCAGCCTCCCAAAGTGCTGGGATCACAGGTGTGAGCCACCACATCCAGCCCTCTTTTCTTTATAAATTACCCAGTCTTGGGTATGTCTTTATAGCAGCATGAAAACAGACTAATACCACTGCCTCATAACAAAAGATTCCGTTTATCAAGCAGATAAAACAACTCTATACCTGTATGCTTCTAACAACATACCCTCATAACACAAAACATTGCCTGAAAAACATGAAAAATTGACAAACCTATCAGTAGAATTAAAAAAAGAAAATACTCCTCTCTAAGTAATTTAAAAATCAAGCTGATCAAAACAAAAAAGAAAGAACCATAGAAGGTTTGAGGAGAATAATTAACAAGCTTGATCTCTTGGACATGTAAAGCATATCAAACATGAGGCCAGGCACAGTGGCTCATGCCTGTAATCCTAGCACGTTAGAAGGCTGAGCTGGGTGGATCCCTTGAGCCCAGGAGTTCGAGACAAGCCTGGGCAACATAGCAAAACTCTGTATCTACAAAAAATATTTTTTTATCTTTTTATTTTTTATATTTATTTAT
>NW_016825203.1:0-1129 GCF_001698545.2 Rhinopithecus bieti | reverse complement strand
CAAAGTGCTGGGGTTACAGGCTTGAGCCACCGCGCTCGGCCGAGGTGAACTTTCTTAACTCTGTCTGTGTCCTTTCCCATCACTCTTCTTATCTGCCCTCCCAAAAACCCTTTCTGCACACTTTTTCTTCCATCAGGTCTCGGAGGATTAGAGATTATACTTGCATGTTGGATCCTCTTGCACCATCCCGCTTCTTTTATTCTGAAACCATTTAGTCTGTTATCACCTTTTTCTTCTGAATTTCTGATCTTGTCTTTTCTACTGAAGTGTGGATGTGGTCATACAACGGTAGGACAACACCCACCTAGACTAACTTAATGGATGAAACTTCATTATAAGGATACACTGAAATGTAAGGAGCCAGGAAATCCATCTGAATAGCCATGTATTTGGCCTATATCCCTGTATTGGGACAATAGTTCAACATATTTTGGGTGCCATATCTTTATACAACTGCTGTATAGTCTTCCATGAAAGGGATTTGATAGGTAGGTAGTATAAAATAGTGGTTAAAAACACCAGCTCTGGATTTAGGTTGCTGCTTGGGTTTAGATCCTGCTTCTGCTATTTTCTAGCTATGCCATCTTAGACAAGTTATTTGAGCTTATGTTTGGTTTCTCCTCTGTACATTGGAGACAGTAATAGCTCCTGTACTGTAGGGTAGCTGTCAGGATATGTGCAATATGCAATGCCTGGTGCATAGAAGCTTCCAGTAGACATTAGCTGCCATTAGTATTGTTGATCGCTACTATCATCATCATCTTTGGCTGGGGTTATTTACCACTCCTATTTGGTGGAGCTGCTCATTAAGCTCACTCAGAGGCAGCTGCCTAGGTTACAGTGTCAAAGCCACAACACTAGAAACATCCTTGATAGAAAAATGAGTTCCTTGTCAAGGGCTTTATTTATTGAGTCTAGAATCCCCAGAACTCACTACAGGACCTAGAATGTTAGACTTTGTCAGTGAAAATTTGTCAAGTAAATTTGAACGTATAAATTCAAAATCTCTCACTTTGGGTATGTAAAGGGTATATAAATCTGTTTTGTAATTCTTTATCCTTATGTACTCTACAAAAGAGAAATGTATGATCAGAAAGGGACTTTTTTTTTTTTTTTTTTTTTTTTTTGA
>NW_016825202.1:0-2565 GCF_001698545.2 Rhinopithecus bieti | reverse complement strand
AGAGGGCTGTGATTGCACCACGGCACTCCAGCCTGGACAACAGAAGGAGACCCTGTCTAAAAAAAAAAAAAATAGGAGAATTGAAAAAGTGTATGCAGGTGAGTTCAGGGCGAGCCAGGTGCAGGCAGGGACGGACAGACACCAGTGTCAACCAAGCAGGGTGCATGGGAATGCACAGGGTGCCAGGTGCAGGCAGGGGACGGACAGATGCTGGTGTCAGCCAAGCAGGGTGCACGGGAATGCACAGGGTGCCAGGTGCAGGTGGATGTTGGGAGGTGAGTAAGCCGATACGGGTTGCAAAGGCGGGCTGTGTGGGCAGGTCCAGTCAAGTGTGCAGGGGTATCTGTGAGTGGCGCCTGGACGCCCAGCTTCTTGTCCCCCACCTGGTCCAGGTACATGGTGCTGACCGGCGCCCCGCCCTTCATGGCCTCACCCCTGTCGGAGATGTACCAAAACATCCGTGAGGGCCACTACCCCGAACCCGCTCATCTGTCCGCCAATGCACGCCGCCTCATCGCACGCCTCCTGGCACCCCACCCGGCCAAGCGGCCCAGCCTGGAACACCTGCTGCACGACAACTTCTTCACGCAGGTGGGCGGCGGTCCCCAGCGTGGGGTCCCCGGCAGGTGATCAGCCAGAGCCTGCCCTGCTCAGCCGAGGCCAGGCCCCCCCGTCCCAGGTAACCCAGGTGCTCAGGAGCTGGGCAACCTAAGCTGGGGATGACCCCAAACCCCCCATCCGAAGGGTTTCACTCCGGACCAGCTGCCGGCCCACTCCTGCCACAGTCCCCCCATATTTGCCGTACCCCCGCCTCTGGGAAGGGTCTTCCGGAAGGTGCGCCAGCTGCTGCTCACCCAGTGCCGGCCACCCTGTAAGTACCGCCCCTGCCCACACCTGCTCAACACCTGCCTCTGCCTGCTATCTACGCAATATCTGCCCCCACCTCCCACCTGCCCACACCTCTTACCTGCCCCCACCTGCCACCTGCCACCTGCTCCGCTCTGTCTCCACATCAGGGGTGGGTGTGGGTAGCAGATGCCCCCCCCCCCCCTCCCCGCTTGGGGCCCAAGCTGTGCCTCCCTCAGGCCCCTTCACACCTAAAGAGGCCTCGGGTCCAGGAAAAGATGGGCCAGACCCTGACTCCATGGAGTGGGGCGGTGAGGTGAGACATCGGGGTGGGGGATACGGGGAGGGACAGGTGGAGGGCATGCCTGACCCCTGCTAAAACCCCCTCCTCCATGCCAGCTTCTCTGAACCCCTTCCGGGATCTCCAAGCCCGGCCCCCTCTCCCTGGTCCCGTCCTGACGCATCAAAGCTGGGATCCATTTGCATCCAAATGTGCCCACCTGGGGTTTCCCAAGGGCCAGGCTCCAGGTCACGGGAAGGGTCCCATCCATGGCTTCAGTCCATCGCATTTATTGGGCGCCGCGTGTATGCCTCTGAGACACTCCAGGGTTGCCTCCCAAGGGGAAAGCAGTGCCTCTGTGTGCAGAGCTCAGTGGGCACAGGCAGGGGCCAGAGCCCACCACCCTCCTCACACCTCTCCCAGGGGCTGGGGCCGCCCCTCACCCCTGCTGCTCCCACCTCAGAGCTCCCTGTCTGCGAAAGCGGTTCCCTGCCTGGAAGCCCCCATCCACCTGGTCGCACATGGGACCCTGCAGAGTGACCTGGCCGGTGAGCAGATCCCCGTCCCAGCCCGGGGCTGCAGGTCTTGAGGTACAAGTAAAGGGGGGACCAAGGCCGTGACTTACCAGGGTCTCTTAAATTCATGATCCGGTCTTGTTAGAGACCCAGTGATGAGGAAACGTGACGTGGGACATTGGCCACAGAGCCCGGGGCCCACGGGCCACACTCCAAAGGGGACCCCTCTTATCCGCAGTGTCCCAGAAACCAAACCCTCTTCCTCTCCTCTCCCTCAGCCTCCACTGACCCACACGTCCTGCCCCACTTAGGGAGGGAGCCCCAAACCCCACACCAGGTCTCCAGCCCAGAAGAAGCCTCTTCTTTTCTTTTCTCTTTTTTTTTTTAAGAGACAGAGTCTCACTCTGTTGCCCAGGCTGGAGTGCAAAGTGCAATGGTGCCATCTTGGCTCACCACAACCTCCACCTCCTGGGTTCAAAGCGATTCTCCTGCCTCAGCCTCCCGAGTAGCTGGGATTACAGGTGTGCGCCATCACGCCTGCTAATTTTTGTATTTTTAGTAGAGATGGGGTTTCACCATGTTGGCCAGGCTGGTCTCGAACTCCTGACCTCAGATGATCTGCCCACCTCGGCCTCCCAGAGTGCTGGGATTACAGGCGTCATCAGCCACCACGCCCAGCCGCCTTTTTGTTTTGTTTTGTTTTGTTTTGTTTGAGATGGAGTCTAGCTCTGTCGCCCAGGCTGGAGTGCAGTGGCACGATCTCGGCTCACTGCAAGCTCTGCCTCCCGGGTTCAAGCGATTCTCCTGCCTCAGCCTCCCGAGTAGCTGGGACTACAGGTGCCCGCCACCATGCCCAGCTAATATTTATTTAGAGACGGAGTCTCGCTCTGTCTCCCGGGCTGGAGTGCAGTGGTGCGATCTCAG
>NW_016825201.1:0-2563 GCF_001698545.2 Rhinopithecus bieti | reverse complement strand
GTGTGTGTGTGCATATGTGTGTTCAGATGTGTAGATTTAGGTCCAGAACAGGTGAGTGACTCCCATGACATCACCCAGAGCCCAGAGAAATAAGAGAGGCAGAGGGTGAGGTTTACACGGTGTTGGGTCCTGAAGTTCAGATCTTGGGACATGGACAGTGGGAGCCACCGAAGGTCTTAGAGGAGAGGAGTGATCCCATCAGAACTCCATGATGGCTGGGTGCAGTGGCTCACGCCTGTAATCCCAGCACTTTGGGAGGCTGAGGCGGGTGGATCATGAGGTCAGGAGATCGAGACCATCTTGGCTAACACAGTGAAACCCCGTCTCTACTAAAATACAAAAGATTAGCCGGGCGTGGTGGCGGGTGCCCGTAGTCCTAGCTACTCGGGAGGCTGAGGCAGGAGAATGGCGTGAACCTGGAAGGCCGAGCTTGCAGTGAGCCTAGATTGTGCCACTGCACTCCAGCCTGGGCGACAGAGCGAGACTCTGTCTCAAAAAAAAAAAAGACACTCTGGACGGAGGGAAGAGGAAAGGTCCTTGAGGGAGGAAGGGCTGGGAGCCTGGACCCCTGTGTGTGAGAGAGGAGGGGCAGGAGCTGGACTCTTGGGTCCTCAGTTGGAAGAGGAATGCGTGTCCAAGCCCAGCGTGCTGTAGGGAGAGTGCAATGTGTTCCCTCTCTGTCCTCCCGGGTGCAGCTGTCTCTCCATCCAGGTGGCCCTGGGGGCTGGGGGAAGGGCCTCTGGCCCAGGCTGTGGCCACCTGTCTCTGTCACCTGGTCAGGGAGCTCCCCCATCTGTCCCCGTCCTCCCGCCACTTTTGCCGTCATCGCCGTCATCTGTCCACTCCTCCAGGCTTGAGCCTCCCTCCTCCCCGTCCTCATAGGACACGCTCCCCAAAACCCCAGGGCCCTCTCTGTTCCCCTGCAACCCCCAGTCGTCCCCCAGGAAGTCCAGGACAGCCAGTGGGGGGCTCCTAGTCTCAGGATCCAGGTCTAGAAGCCCCTGAAGCAAGGCCATGGCTGGGGGCGCAAACTGGTCCCAGGGTGGTGGTGGCCGAGGTGGCTGGGGCTTGGTGGTCACCCAGCCAGCAAAGGCCTCAAACTCAGGGTTGGGGGCCAGTGCCACATCCCACGGGAAACAGGCAGTGGCAGCACAGAAGAGAAGCACCCCCAGGCCCCAGGAGTCCACGGCTGGCCGCAGAGGCAGAGTGTCGGGCGGTAGCAGGAGGCAGAGCTCAGGTGGTGCCGTGGGCAGAGGCACTGGTGGGGCAGGGGTCGGGCTGCCCTCCGGCCGGGTCAGACCCAGGTCTCCCAGGGCCACACGGCTGCAGACCGGGTCGAAGACCAGCACATTGTCCGGCTTGACATCTGCATGGACCAGCCCCCGGCTGTGGAGGAAATCCAGAGCTCCTGCCAGCTGGGCTACCACCCGTTTCACCAGCAGCTCGGGAAGGCCCTGAGGTCAAGAAGACAGGACGAAGGTCAGAGTGTCTTGGTTTTGTCTTTTGTATGTTGTCCAGGCTGTTCTCAACTTCCCGGCCTCAAGCGATCCTCCTGCCTGGGCCTCGCAAAGTGCTGGGATTACAGGCCTGAGGCACCACGCCAGTTGGTTCCTTCTGAGTAATTCTTGAAAGAGGCTGTAGACTCCTAAGTCCTAAAGGTTTGACTCTTGGGGTTTGAGAATCTAGAACCCCAGACTAGTGGCTACCTCCAGTGTTCCCACCACTTGCTCCCAAAGACTTTCTCTCCGTCATCCTCAACCTCAACCTGCAGCCATATCTGCACTCCAATAGACCAACTCCTCGCTGGTCTCCCAGTTTTCCCCACTGGAACCCCAGTTATAACCAGTAGCTCCTTTGAGCTTCTTTCAAAGATTCTCCTAACTCAAATACTCAGGCATTTCTTATATATCTTTTATAATCTGATCGTCCAGATCTTCTCCAGTGAGAACTCAAATTTCATTCTTAACCCTAATGTTAGTCTTATACGAGTCTAGACCCCATCTCTAACGCAGAGTCTGTTCTAAAATCCCCTGGTTTATTTCATCAATTGATTATCTATCCATCTAGCCAGCCAGCTTCCAACCTTCCTTCCAACAGTATTCAACAGTGTGTCCATCCAACATCCGTTCCACCAACCAGTCAGCAATCCAATAAATTATGCAATTATTTAATATCCAACATCCATATATTCATCCTCCCTTGCTTCCTTTCACCCATCCATTCACCGTTCATTTATCATCCATCCACCAATCCTTCCATCCACCCACTCATCCATCCACTCAACCAATCCTTCCATCCACCCACCCACCCATCCACTCATCCATCCATCCACTCACTCACCCACCCACCAAACCTTTCATCCATCCACCCATCCATCCACCTACCCATCCATCCACTTCCTTCCATCCGCCCACCCACCCATCCACTCATCCATCCATCCACTCACCCACCAAACCTTTCATCCATCCATCCATCCACCCACCAATCCTTCCTTCCATCCATTCATCCACCCACCAGTCCTTTCATCCATCCATCCGCCCACTCACCCATCCACTCATCCATC
>NW_016825200.1:0-528 GCF_001698545.2 Rhinopithecus bieti | reverse complement strand
GTTTTGTTTTAGACCACAGTATAAGACTGCATGCATACTTTACACAAATGTCAAACACAGAGCGACTGTAACACAGACACCTCAGGGTTGTCTAAAGACACAGCTTCTCTTTTTGTGGTGGGGTAGGGAAGGAGAAGGGTGGTGGCCATTTCCACACACAGCCTGTTGTGTGCTCAGCACGGCTAGATGCAGATCCCAAGCACTTGCTGGCTGACTCATGAAAGAGGACAGAAGCTACTGAGGAGGGCGGTGGAGTTCAAAGAGCAGGCTCCAAACGGGGGCTGGGATGATGGACACACAGCCTTCATTCCAGGGGGAAAAAGTCTTAGTCGATACTAATCAAAAGTATTAATCATTTTGAAAATCAGATTATATCTATAAAAGATGAAAAGTAAACACTTAAAACTATCGGGGGAACATAAAATTAAAAAAATCAAATGCAGATGGGATTTCACAAAGAGGAGATTTGAATCTTTTGGTCTAAATCAGCCAATATTTTAACATTAACTATAAATTATTAAAATGTGG
>NW_016825199.1:0-1507 GCF_001698545.2 Rhinopithecus bieti | reverse complement strand
TAGATTTACATTCATTGTAGAACCCTTAGGAAAACAATGTCAAAATCTATCCCCCCACCACCAAAAAAAAGTTGACTTTTTGAAACCTGTGAAAACATATGCAAATGAAGAGTCCTTCCAGTGAATAAATTAACAGGCCAGGTGGAAACCATCCTGGTGATACCAATTTCATCTGTCTTCTTAGTGTTTGCAAAGTAACCCCATACCTTAGCATGAGCAGAAGAGATATAAGATAGGTTTTTGCTTGCAATTGGACTCCTGAGTGCTCATTACATAAAATTAAACTGCAGTCGTGGCACAGAATTAACTATGTAGCCTGTAAACCTGTACAAATAGACAAGTATTTCCTATCTTCACTGCTTTGCTATCCTTTGCTTATGAGCTAGAAAGAACTACTTTGTAAATACCGCTACTAAGTCTTTACTAAGTACTACTACTTAGTAAATAACTACTTATAAAATACTAAAGCATTTAACTGAGTATCAGTACTTAGCAAATGACTACCTGCAAAATACTAAAACATTTACTGAATAGCTGTACTTAGCAAATGACTACTTACAAAATGCTAACATATTTACTGAGTAGCAGTACTTAGCAAATAACTATTACAAAATACTAATTACAGATTTGTGCAATTATGTAGTAGTGCTAAATATTAAAATACTTAGTATTTACAAATGACTGAAGTATTTACTAATTAGTAGTACTTACAAAATAGTATTTACAAAAAAGTATTTACAAAATCCTACTTCATAGTATTTTGTAAATACAAAATCTTATAAATGCTTCATAATGTACAGATGCTGAAGCAAAATACTAGATAATGTTTGAAGTATTTTAATAATTCTTATTAGTCTCAACCACTAAACATTCACAAAGCTGGTTTTTAAAATTTTATTTTTTTATGCCAATCTCTGTATTGTTCCAATTTTAGTATACGTGCTGCCAAAGCAAACACACAAAGCTGGTTTTAAGATCATGTTCTGGACGGGCGCGGTGGCTCATGCCTGTAATCCCAGCACTTTGGGAGGTCGAGGTGGGTGGATCACCTGAGGTCAGGAGTTCAAGACCAGTCTGGCCAATGTGGTGAAACCCCATCTCTACTAAAAATACAAAAATTACCCAGGTGTGGTGGCAGGAGCCTGTAATCCCAGCTACTTGGGAGGTTGAGGCAGGAGAATTGCCAATCCGGCAGGCAGAGGTTGCAGTGAGCCGAGATCGTGCTACCATACTCCAGCCTGGTGACAGAGTGAGACTCCGTCTCAAAAAAAAAACAAAAAAAAAAAAAAAAAAATCACGTTCTACCAAAATATGAACTACTCTCCCAAACTATAAGCCAAAATTATAATTAAGTAAAAATAGTCAAAATAAAAGCCACCGTTCCGGTCCTGTTTTATAAGCAATTAGGGAAAACAACAGGATGCTTGTTTTTTCAGCTCTGTGACCTACGTTGCATTCTAGACCTTCATTTCTTTCTTTTTTCTTTCTTTTTTTTTTTTTTTTTTTT
>NW_016825198.1:73007-75103 GCF_001698545.2 Rhinopithecus bieti | reverse complement strand
ACATTTATGCTTAAAGCACACTGTCTGCAGAATACCCAGAATTATTTATGCATATTTTATGGCACCATGAATATTATTTCACCCATTTCTTTCTAGCTCAAGAAGGTGTATCAAAATGAAAATCAATGTTAATATAGGAATAATGTAAATTTCCTTTTATTGAAAGGAAATAAATACAAAAGATCTTTAGTACTTTCCTTTTCACTAGTAAAATCTACTGATTTTCTGCCCGGAATATTTTTTCCTGACATTCTTTGTCTTGCTAAGTTCTAGTCTTCCTTCAGCTCTTAGCAAGGAGTCATTTCTCCGAAAAGGCCTATCTTAATACTCCCTGCTGACATTCCATTTAAATTAGGTCCTTTCTGCCAGTTGGCTTGGATTTGAATTGTTTTATTATTTACTAACGTAGTCACTTTAGACGTTAGTCTCTGTGCCTCAGTTTCCTCATCTGTGAAGTCGGAATTGTCATAATACCTACTCATGGAGTTGATAATGAGGATCAGGTGAGTCATGTTAAATGCTGCAGAGAGCACCCACTATTTAGCATGTACCATAAAAGTGTTAGTCCTCATTTAAGCCCTATGTCAAAACATGCTTATCTTATAAGACCCACCTGTTGATTTGCTTTTCAGTTCTAAGAACAATAAATTCTCTTTTGCATTAGCCAGAAAAAAAAAGTCCATTCTATTATTCTTTGTCATTGCACTAGGTACCTCGCCTTCATAAGACAATTTTTAATCATCTATATTTTCCTTTTTTATTGTTGTTTTCTGCTACCTCTAGAATAGAAACTCACCGAAAGCAAAGATTTTGTCTTGTCCATTGCTATATACTCCAGTTCTTTGAACAATGCCTACCTAGCATATAGTAGGCTCCCAATAAATGTTTTTTGAAGAAATGAATGCATGATGGTTTCACAAATACTTATTTATTTTTATTTTTATTATTATTTTTTGAGACAGAGTCTCACTCTGTCGCCAGGCTGGAGTGCAGTGGCATGATCTCGGCTCACTGCAACCTCTGCTTCTCAGGTTCAAGTGACTCTAGTGCCTCGGCCTCCAGAGTAGCTGGGACTACAGGCATGCACCACCATACCTGGCTAATTTTTGTGTTTTTAGTAGAGATGGAGTTTTGCCGTGTTGGCCAGGCTGGTCTTCGACTCCTGGCCTCAAGTGATCTGCCCGCCTCACCCTCCCAAAGTGATTACAGGCATGAGCCACAGTGCTTGGCCCACAAATAATTTTAATTCACAAATGGAATTAATGAAAAAAAGGAAAAAAAGTTTACAACCATTTAAAAACATTGCAGTTGGCAACCAATATTATTTGACTAGAGCCTTTCTAAGGATCAAACCATGACATAGATATAGGTTAAACTAGAAGGGACTGAGACAGATAAAGATAAAGATTGCACTAGAAGGGACCCTGATTCTGTTATGAGTTTGAGTCACAAAGTGGATATTATCTTCTGTGTTCTTGTTACAGTAGGTGGTCAGCCAGGCATGAGCGGGGCAGGATGAGGCTCCCCCACCCTACCCATCAGGAATGTCAAGTGACCATCAGGTTATGATTTGGCAGTTATCATACTGCCTCTCTAAAAATCATAATTGACAACTAGTGCCAGGAAGAGGTAATTTCCTGATGGTCCACACTTGTCAAACTAAAGTGATAATTGATCACAGGCACCAGGGAGAGGCAGTTTCCCAAAAAGGTAAAAACACTTGAAATGTGTAACCAGCTTCCAATAAAATTTCAGGAATTGGGTGAGTGAGGAACTGGGCATGTGCATTAAGAGACATTCCACTAGGCCGGGCGCGGTGGCTCAAGCCTGTAATCCCAGCACTTTGGGAGGCCGAGACGGGTGGATCACGAGGTCAAGAGATCGAGACCATCCTGGCTAACACAGTGAAACCCTGTCTCTACTAAAAAAAAATACAAAAAACTAGCCGGGCGTGGTAGCAGGCGCCTGTAGTCCCAGCTGAGGCAGGAGAATGGCATAAACCCGGGAGGCGGAGCTTGCAATGAGCTGAGATCCGGCCACTGCGCTCCAGCCTGGGCCGCGACAGAGCGAGACTCCGTCTCAAAAAAAAAAAAAAA
>NW_016825198.1:66585-70523 GCF_001698545.2 Rhinopithecus bieti | reverse complement strand
TTTGAGGTTGCGAAAAAGGCGGGAACCAACCAGAAACTGCCGAATGTTCAACTTTAAATGTTAACCAATAATAAGCTTGTAACTACTGTTTCTCTGTGACTTGTTTGTACCTCGCTATAAAAGAAACCCTAAAACAGCAGCCAGGGCCTCTCTCTTTACCTGCCATTGTATAAAGCGGAGAGGTCCGGGTTCGAACTCGTAATAAAGCGACCCCGGCTATTTGGCTTTGACTCTGGACTCTGGTGGTCACTTACTGGGGTCTCGCGACTTCGGGCACAACAGTACAAGTTAATAGAATTATGAAATTTGAGATGTTTATGCAGACTTTATGTAAGGTAGTTGTGACTCTACCTAAACGTCTTATGAAAATAGGTATTGTATCTAACTGAGGGATGTTTCCCCTATTTAGTACTATAAAATTGAAAGCATTTAAATCTGCTCTTTGAGAAATGTTAATTGGACATTCTAAATAGGAACTAGTAAGATTGTCTGAGCCCACAAACTGTAGGGTAGAAGCTGGAGTGCTAGTCAGGACAAATCCTTCACTTCATAGCCTTTTGTGGAGCATTAATTGGGGCTTATGGCAAAAGACTGAGTACTTCTCAATAACAATTACTGGACTAGAGACTTTCCACTTGAGGGGCATTTACTGCCTTGCTATGGAATGTTAACTGAAGCTACTCCTATGCTAATGGAAGTAATGCTGCACAAAGAGTTTCATGATAAAATAAAAATGGCTTACATAGGGTCTTGGTACCTGAGTGTATTAGTCCATTTTTACACTGCTGATAAAGACATGCCCAAGACTGGGCAATTCACAAAAGAAAGAAGTTAAATGCTCTCACAGTTCCACGTGGCTAGGGAGGCCTCAGAATCATGGAGGAAGGTGAAAGGCACATCTCACATGGCAAAATAAAAGCAAACAAACGAAATGGCAGCAAAGAAGAGGGCTTGTGCAGGGAAACTCCCAATTTTAAAACCATTAGGTCTTGTGAGACTTATTCACTATCAGGAGAATATCACAGGAAAGACTGGCCCCCATAATTCAATTACCTCCTATCAGTTCCCTCCCGCAACACGTGCGAATTCAAGATGAGATTTGGGTGGGCACACAGCCAAACCATATCACTTGGGATACAAGGAGGAAATACTCATGAGCAGGGAGCCTCTTTTTTCCCTAGGACTGATTCTAACTATATGAGGAGCTACTAGATTCTACAGTGCCTGACAGAGACAGCCCTCATGAGCTGTTTGGCTTCTGAATGGCAGTTCCAAGGTGAACAAACATCTTGTTTGAAAGGCTGCTGCTCTGATTAAAGAAAGATAAAAAAAATTTAGTTTTCTTTCTTGATATCCTTTTATTTTATCTTTTTTTTTTTCTCAACATAATTTTTTAAAGTTATTTGAAGTTTAGAGCATTTGGGTGAAGTATGTTTATGTAAGTAAATTTACTTTTCTCTCTGAGGTCCCCAAAATTTGCATTGTTATTTGCATAAGTTTAGTAAGAGTCTTTTAGAACAGAACAATTGGAGACACTGGTCATTTTACCAAGACTTTGACCAACATAGTATATTTGTAGGTAAAGCTTCAGCAAAGCCAACTTAAAAGGAGCCTTAATATAATCATCAGTCAATTCTTGCTGCACTTTATGTGAATAATCAGGCTGATAAAAGAAAAACTTCAGCCAAATTAAACTTAAAGGAGTTTAATTGAGCAATGAACAATTCGTGAATCAGGCAGCCCCCAGAATCACAGCAGATTCTCAGAAACTCCAGGGGTGCCTTGTGGTCGGAACAAATTTATAGACAAAAAAGGTAAAGTAATGTACAGGTATAGGATGTGAGGTACAGAAATAGATTGGTTGCAGCTCAGCATTTGCCTTATTTGAATGCAGTTTGAACATTCAGTAGTCTATGAGTGGTTGAAGTATGGCCACTGGGATTGGCCAACACTCAGCTATTATTACAGGTATATACTATTAAGTTAGGTTTTCAACTTTGACTATTCAGCTAGGTTACAGTTCATTCACAAGGACTCAAATATAGAAGTATGAAGTCCTTCTCAGGCCATATTTAGTTTGCTTTGACAAGGCAAACTATAATCAGTCTAAAACTTATTTTGCACACAAATTGCTAGTATTACAATTTATCTTTAATAGAAAAGGAGGGCTAGAGAGAGAGAGAAATTGTTTCAAAAGAAAAGTGTAACATTTGTTACTAGATTTTAGCTCTGATTTTTGTTTTCCAGTGCAGAGTGACCCATGAATTATTTCTTGGCTGCAATAATCCTCTAAAGCATGCCAGATTATAATTTTTCTTCATGGTTTTAGTTGGTGTCCTCATGGAATAGATTCATTTTTCTGTTCTGACACACAAGTACTCTTTGATCGTCAAAATATTAATGTTATTTATTTCTCGTTTTATTTCCAAGGAAACCAAATCATGGTATTCTGAAGACCAGAGATGATAATCTCCCTCATTTGGCATCCCACTGGGTCCGATCTGTTATTCACTGCAAATGCCCAGCTGCTAAGACTATACAAGCACACTCTCTGTAGGCCCAGGAACTATCGCAGAAGAAATGGGTATATGAGATTGTGAGGTCTGGTTTTGAGGGATATAATTAAGTCAAGGTCACAACCTCCAAATGAAGGATGGATACAAAGATGCCTAAATAGCTGGTAAAACAAGGGCCTTTGCTTCCTGAGCTATGATGGGGCACCTTTGCATCCACCCCAACTATTAAGAATTTCCTTCTCCCAGTCCAGGTGCAGTGACTCACACCTGTAATTCCAGTACTTTGGGAGGCTGAGGTGTGTAGTCACGAGGTCAGGAGATGGAGACCATCCTGGCTAACATGGTGAAACCCCATCTCTACTGAAAATACAAAAAATGAGCCAGACGTGGTGGTACACACCTGTAGTGTGCTACCTGGGAGACTGAGGCAGGAGAATCACTGGAACCCAGGAGGCAGAGGTTGCAATGAGCCAAGATTGCACCACTGCACTCCAGCCTGGACAACACAGTGAGACTCTGTCTCAAAAAAAAGAAAGAAAGAAAAAAAAGTAAATTTCGTAACCTCTCCTTTGACTTTCTGTTTGTTGGCTTTCTACTTTAAAAAATAATAATAATTTTAAGGGGTAATAAATGCTTGTCCATGTCCATTTCTGTCTGGCCTAGAACAATTAATTGGCTGTAAGTCTTGTTGACCCTAAGTCCTCGGCCACTTAGCCAAAGGGAGGGACAGAATGGACCCAAGGCAGGCAGCCATGCCATCCTGGCAATGCTTATGGGACAAAAGTGAGGACTAAGCCCTGATTTTTTTTTATCTTGCTCAAATTCCTATCTAAGGGGTCTGGGGAGTCATGCTTTACAAACTATAAATTCTCATCAGATGGATTTTATTTAACCCTATATGTTGTGACTTACCTTCCAACCTGACTCTGGCATAACATTATGAGACAAAGAGGAAAATAAAAATACTTTACCCCAAAACGTATTTATTTGCCATATCTTGAAATGACCCTGTAAAGCTGTTTTTTTTGTGTGTGGGGGGGGGAAATTTGCATCTGTAAAGAATCTCTATTAACATAGCTAGATCTTTTTATTCCAGGCCTCCCAATCCTAAATAAATTAACTACAGCTGGGCACGGTGGCTCATGCCTGTAATCCTAGCACTTTGGGAGGCCGAGGCGGGCGGATCACGAGGTCAGGAGATCAAGACCATCCTGGCCAACATGGTGAAACCTCGTCTCTACTAAAAATACAAAAAACTAGGCCAGCATGGTGGCAGGCACCAATAGTCCCAGCTACTCGGGAGGCTGAGGCAGGAGAATGGCATGAACCCAGGAGGCTGAGCTTGCAGTGAGCCGAGATTGAGCCACTGCACTCCAGCCTGGGCGAAAGTGTGAGACTCCATCAAAAAAAAAAAAAAAAAAA
>NW_016825198.1:60000-64476 GCF_001698545.2 Rhinopithecus bieti | reverse complement strand
TTTTTGAGACAGAGTCTTGCTCCATGGTCCAGGCTGAAGTACAGTGACATGATCTCAGCTCACTGCAACCTCTGCCTCTCAGGCTGAAGTGATTCTCATGCCTCAGCCTCCCAAGTAGCTGGGATTACAAGTGTGCACCACCATGCCTGGCTAATTTTTGTATTTTCAGTAGAGATGGGGTTTCGCCATGTTGGCCAAGCTGGTCTTGAATTCCTGGCCTCGAGTGATCTGCCTGCCTCGGCTCCCCCAAAGTGTTAGGATTACAGGCGTGAGCCACCACACCCAGCCCCACAATCATTTTTTGAAAAAGTGATGTTTGAGCTGAAATCTGAAGACTGAATAGTCTTTGACTAAATAAAGTAGGTGATAAAATCAGATTTATCTTATGAAAGTTTACTCTGGATTTAGTGAGGACAGTGGAAGAGTGGGAACAAAAATGGACATGAATAAGATTGTTAGGAGGCTATGGAAATCCTTTAGGTAAGAGGTAATTGTTGCCCGATTTAGGGTTGGTCCTGGTGGTTGGGCGAAGTGTCTGGATTTGAGAATTATTTGTGAAGTACACAACAGATGAGGTTCAGTTATGGATTGTGTATGGGAGGTTAAGGAAAGGAAGGTCACAAGAGGGACTTCTGTGTTTCTATTTAACTGGATGAATCAATTATTATTATTATTATTTTAAATTGACAAATAATAATTGTATATATTTATAATGTTCAATCTGATGTTTGGAAACATGAATCCATTGTAGAATGCTAAATGAAGATAATCAACACTTATTGCAATCGATAAGTATATTATATTATATACCTATTTTTTTGTGACGAAAACACTTAAAGTGTACTCTGAGCAATTTTGAAGTATATACTACATTGCTATTAACTGTAGTAACCCAGTTTTATACAATGTATTATATACTTACAAGTAACCAAGTTGTATACTTGGTTACTACATACTTGGTTACTACAGTTAATAACAATGTATTATATACAGACTTCTTGAACTTATTCCTGTCAAACAGAAATTTTGTATCCTTTGACCAACATTTTCTCAATCCTCCCCACACACATAACACACAGCCCCTGGCAACCATCATTCTACTCTCTGTTTCCATGAGTACAACTTTTTCAGATCCCACATAGAAGTGAGAACACGTGATATATGTCTTTCTGTGTCTGCCTTATTTCACTTTCCATAACGGCCCCCAGTTTCATCCATGTGGCCACAAATGACAGGATTTCATTCTTTATTATGGCTGAATACCATTTCATTGTGTCTATATACCACATTTTCTTTATCCTTTCATTCACTGACAGACACTTAGGCTGATTCCATATCTTTGCTATTGTGAATAGTGGTGCTGCAGTGAACATGGGAGCACAGGTGTCTCAGGGAGATACTTTATTTCCTTTGGATACATACTGTGTAGTGGGACTGCTGGGTCATATGCTAGTTCTATTTTTAATTTTTTAAGGACCCTCCATACTTTTTTCCATAATGGCTGTGCTAATTTACATTCTCATCAACAGTGTACTATACCACAATCTTTACAGCCTCTGATAGCAGCTTGCTAGTTTCACCCCTCCCAATCATTAAGCCAATGCCAGATAAATTAGAAATATGATTTTGCAGCATCTACTTCTATGTATCTAATTCTTGTTTCAGTCGGATAAAGTAGGTTATGCTGAAGTAACATCATCAAAATGTTACCAGTTTAACACAACAAAAGGATATTCTTCACTCATTGGAAGTGCCTTAGGTCCAGGTGAGTCCCTAGGGAAGCTGTGCTGTATAGAGTGGCACAGTACGCCTGACTGCTTTAATCCTGTGACACCTTATTAACACATGTTCCCATTATATATGGGGTCTGGGAAGAGAGAGCATGGAGAATTGTACACAGGCTCTTAAATGCTGCTTAACAAAAGTGACACCTCCGATTACAATTTATTGGCCAAAACAAATCACGTCTGTATACTTACATTTGAGAAGAAATGTGTTTGAAAGTAGAAGAGAACCAGAAATCTTTAAAACACTAGCAATTGTCTGTCACATAATACAATGTACAAGACAGTCCTAATGATGTGATTAGACATCAGCTAAGAGCTGTGAATGAAAATCTGTGTCCTTGCAGGCTTATACAATACAAAAGTTACTAGACTGACTTCAGTGTCTCTTTCATTTACTACCTTGGAACTTATGAGGAAAGTATTGAGAAACATATGTAGTTAAGGTTATATAAGGGAGGTAGAGTTGTTTCCAGGATAGGAGGGAGGTAAAGGAACTAGACTACACTAGAGTAAAGGAAGATGGGTGTTTACGTGTGTGTATAAAACTGGCACTATGAATAAAACAATTTAAATATCTGCCCTCATCAAGCTTACATTCCAATGGGAAGTTTATATATTTATTTTTAGGTCCAGGGAGCCACAAACACAAGCTTTGCTTTTTTTGTTTTGTTTTGTTTTGTATTGTTTTGTTTTGTTTTTCATGAAGAAAGTAGTTTTGAGAGAATACAAAGAGGCCTGATTTGGGACCTGTCGTGCACGTCTGTGTGAAGAGACCACCAGACAGGCTTTGTGTGAGCAATAAAGCTTTTTAGTCACCTGGGTGCAGGCAGGCAGAGTCCGAAAAGAGAGTCAGCAAAGGGAGATAAGGGTGGGGCCATTTTATAGGATTTGTAGGTAAAGGAAAATTACAGTCAAAGGGGGGTTGTTCTCTGGCCGGCAGGAGTGGGGGGTCACAAGGTGCTCAGTGGGGAGCTTTTGAGTCAGGATGAGCCAGGAAAAGGACTTTCACAAGGTAATGTCATCATTTAAGGCAAGGACCCGCCATTTTCACTTCTTCTGTGGTGGAACGTCATCAGTTAAGGCAAAGCGGGGCAGGGCATTTTCACTTCTTCTGTGATTCTTCAGTTACTTCAGGCCATCTGGACGTATACACTGCAAGTCACAGGGGATGTGATGGCTTGACTTGGGCTCAGAGGCCTGACAGGACCCACTTGGAAAAGATCTTACAGTGATCAGGAAAGCTCCTGTGTGGTCTGGGAGTAGTCGTGGGATTAGAGATTACTGCTTTAAAGTGACATTTGCATTTTTGTTTGCTTGTTTGTTGTTTTTTCAGATGGAGTCTCACTTTGTGACCCAGGCTGGAGTGCAGTGGTGTGATCTCCTTGTCTCACTGCAACCTCCGCCTCCCAGGTTCAAGCAACTCTCTGCCTCAGGCTCCCGAGTAGCTGAGGTTATAGGCGCCCGCCACCATGCCGGGCTAATTTTTTTGTATTTTTAGTAGAGGGGGATTTCACCATCTTGGCCAGGTTGGTCTTGATCTCCTGAACCACCTCAGCCACCCAAACTGCTGTGATTACAGGCATGAGCCACTGTGCCCGGCCAACATCTGCATTTTTTATCATGGTAAATAGGCATTTGCCTTTTACATTGCTATAAATGCCCCCAGAAGGTAGGGAAGCAGTACAGGACTGTGGGATATTATGTGCCACTGAGAAGTAATGAAGAACTTAGAGGACAATTGTGAGGAAAGAAGAATAGCAACCACACCATCGCCCCTACAAACATTACACACCTTTATCAAAAAGTCAGCCTCATTCATGCTTTGTCTGCATACTTGCTGTTTGCTCTTGCCTGGAGTGACACTGTGTTCCCACCCCCATCCTAGCTTATTTGGGCACACATAATAACAAAATTATATATGTAAGGGTCTGGTGCAGTGACTCACACCTGTAATCCCAGCACTTTTGAAGGCCAAGGCAGGTGGATTGCTTGAGGCCAGGAGTTTGAGATCAGTCTGGTCAACATGCAGAAACCCCATTTCTACTAAAAATACAAAAATTAGCTGGGCGTGGTGGCACATGCCTGTAGTCCCAACTACTCGGGAGCCTGAGGCATGGCAATGCTTGAGCCTGGGATGCAGAGGTTGCAGTGAGCCGAGATCGTGACACTGCACTCCGGTCTGGGCTACAGAGCCAGACTGTCTCAAAAATAATAAATAAGGCTGGGCGTGGTGACTCACACCTGTAATCCCAACACTTTGGGAAGCCGAGGTGGGCCGATCACTTGAGGTCAGGAGTTCGAGACCAGCTTGGCCAATGTGGTGAAACCCTGTCTCTACTAAAAATACAGAAAATTAGCCAGGCGTGGTGGTGCATGCCTATAGTCCTAGTAACTTGGGAGGCTGAGGTGGGAGAATTGCTTGAACCCAGGAGGTGGAAGCTGCAGTGAGCCAAGATCATGCCATTGCACTCAAGTCTGGGCGACAGAGACTCAGTCTCAATAATAATAATAATAATAATAATGATAAATATATAATAAATAAAATAAAATTATACATATAAATTTACTAGCAGAGTGCTTCACATATATTAGATTCTAAATCTTTCCTTTTAAGACTGTATGAAGGGAGCAGATTCTGGATGTTATTCTCTCCCCTTGGGACAGCTAGACCCACTAGATAATTTGAAAT
>NW_016825198.1:56369-59017 GCF_001698545.2 Rhinopithecus bieti | reverse complement strand
AAAAAAAAAAAAAAAGAAATCGTAAATAAATTCCTTTCCCATGTACACAGAAATTTGCACATAAAAAACCCTCTACTTTCAGAATTTGTTAAAGTTATATACAAATATAAAATGGAAGTTGAGCTTTGATACTTGTTTTGTTTTAAAATCATACAATCCTGATAGCAGAAGTCAGTTTTTCAAAAGCCAGGATGTGTGCCAGAGGAATATAAGGGCTAAACAAATTCAGCTTTGAGCACAATGATATCAAGCATGGCAGAAGGATCAACAAGGGGCAGGGAAGGAATGTGGCTACCTTCCCCAGTGCCAGTCAGTATAGTGCTCTGCTGAGTCAAGTTATAAGAAAAGCAGTAAAAGTAAGGAACGAAACAGAATGATTCAAGGAACAAATGACATGTCCACAATAGAGCGACTATGTAGTTTATATTGGAATGGTATATAAAAAATTATAACAGAAATTGCCACAATAAAATCCATCATAGATACATCTGGACAGGTCTGGGCAAGTTTAAGAAAACAGGCAGTCCTTGTCTCAGGACCTAGCAGATGGTGTGAAGGAAGTGGGTAGCGTGACAGGGCAACAAAGAAGCGCATAAAGGGGAGGAAAATACATGACTGTTGCCACAGGGAAACAATGGATATGCCATGGTGGTAAAGTTAGAAGCAAATTTTGCTATCCGAGTCTCTCTCTGCCTTTACACACATGCACCCAGCCATGCACATGTGCACACACACACATCACCACCACCATCACCTTTGAAAGAAATCCTGAGTATGTTCTGAGTGCCAAGAATACTGACAGAATCAGATTATCATCTGATTAGATATGTGAGGTCACAAATCCCATTGTGACCTGCATTCCCATGTTCCTTATAGAAGGTAATTCAAGTATCTTCTGACCTGCTCACATTTGCCAAGCTGGGTAAGAATGATGATGGTGAAGAGCAATTTGGAGAAAAAAAATTATTAAGAGGGTGAAGTAAAGCTGTTCATCATGTTTGTTGCCTGTCTATTAGTGATACAGTCCTTTTGACTCAAGAAGAATCCTGGAAAGCTTCAGAGGAGCAATGTAAAGGTGAAAACAGGGACAGTGGGAAGCCGGCTGAACTGACCTCAGTGAGTAGTGCTGAGTTCACAACGCAGCCAGAATAATAGAAAATAAGAGCAAGCAACTATTTTCACAACATCTATAACAATGTTATTTGGATGTTAAATAATAATAACCCCTCAAAAATGTCCATGTCCTAATCCCTGGAACCTATGAATATGTCAGCTTATGTTTGCAGATGTGATAAAGTTAAGGACTTTGAAATAGGGAAATTATTCTGGATGATCAAGGTAGGCTCAATGCAATTACCAAGGGCCTTAACAGTGGACAAGGGAGACAGAAGTGGTCAGAGTGATATGATGTGAAAAGGCTTTGACCTATTGTTGCTGGCATTGAAGAGGGAAGAAGGGCCCATGAGCCATGTCATGTGGGCTGGGCTCTAGAGCTCAAAAAGGAAAGAAATTGGTTCATTGTGAAGATTATATAGCATAGGTACCCTAGTCCACCACGCAAAAGATCTGACAGCTCACCACCTAGTTTGGCCAGGCAAAATCAAGAATGTCTGAATTCTATCTTACACACTAGCTAGCATCTTTACAACATGAAGCCTGAAGATCTATAATCATAAAGTCTTTGAGCGGGTATGTTGGGGGATGCTGTAAAAGGAATTCACATTTTCATAGGAGGTTAAAAGTGGTGACCCCTAAGGCCTATTTTGTTTTTGATCAGCAGTAGCCATCTGGCCCCAGAGTATCCTTCAGTCTGCAGCTTTAGAAGTTGCAAAATGGATGATTATAACTTCGGGGAACAAGGAGTGAATTGTAGTTAGCACCTGGCTTTCCAATATAAATAAACTCTACAGGTCTGTGTTACCTTTCATAGGGCACAGATTGTTTATAATAGAATGTGACATATATGTTGTTAAACATTTTTATGTTTCATTCACTGTTGTTTCTCCAGAACCTAGGAGAGTTTCTGGCATACTGTAGCTATTCAATAACTATTTCTGGAATAAATGACTGAACACTAGAGATGACATAGATTTTACAGAAGGTAAATCAAGTATCTTCTGATCAGCATCAGCCAATCTTTTCTTTAATGTATTTACTAATTTGTAGATAAGGGAATTTCAGAAGACATAGTATACTGAAACAAAGCAAGGTCTTTGACATGTGTGATTATTATTTTCCTGTAAACAAATATGGGCTGTAGCTGAATATGTGGAGGTAAAAAAACAAAACAAAACAGAACAAATATGGGCTAAATGCAAGACTATTCATGTAGATTAATTTCTGATTAAATAACTGTATTGAAAGTTGCCTCATTATTTAACGAGAATCAATCTGGAGTGAAGTCCCCTTTGACCTGCAAGGCTCTATCCTTGATGCTTGCAATTATTTATAAATTTTTAAAATTTCGTATTTGTAGAGACAGGGTCTTGCTCTGTCACCCAGACTGGAGTGCAAAAGGCATCATCATACCTCACTGTAACTTCAAACTATTAGATTCAACCAATCTTCCTACCTCATCCTCCAGAGTAGGTAGGACTACAGGCATGTGCTACCATGCCCTGATAATTAAAAAAAAAAAAAAAAAAAAA
>NW_016825198.1:49487-53910 GCF_001698545.2 Rhinopithecus bieti | reverse complement strand
AAAAAAAAAAAAATTGTAGAGACAGAGTCTCACTGTGTTGCCCAGGCATGTCTCAAACTCTTGGCCTCAAGTGATCCTCCTGCCTTGGCCTCCCAAAGGCTTGGGATTACAGGTAGGAGCCACCAGGCTGACCAATACTTGCATTTAAGCATTTTTATTTGTGACTTATTTGGATGAAGATATGAGAACATGCTCATAGAATATGCAGATAATACATAGCTGAGAGTAAGAGCCTCTATGATGAATAGCAGAGTCCAGATCCTCAAATGTCTTGCCAGCTTGAATAATGCACTGAATCTATCATGTGATATATAATAAGGACAAGTTGGGGTAGGGTTGGCAACAATAAATTCAATGTGAAGCAAAATGTAGATGTGGCTACCTAAAATTTAATGATTCTTAAGCCATAGTAGTGATATGGTATCTAAACTCTGCATGGTTTCATAACTACCTAGAATATCTGTTTTGGGAATCACATTCTAAAAGAAAATAAACAAATTGCATTGCATTTGAAGGAAGGCAAACAGAATGATGGAGCTGATTTCTAACATCAGATGGTGAAACCAGACTGAAGATATTGTTGATTTTATAAGAAATAACATGGGAAGGCAGAAGCAGAAGGTTGCATGACACTCATATGCAAATATTTTAAAGAAAGGTAGTAGTAATATAGTGGGAAGGTGAATTCTAGAGAAACATAGCTTAAGTTTCAATTCCAACTCTGCCACTTCCCAAATTTGTGATGTAAGGAATTAAAAAACAGTATCTTTTCCTCATCCATTGCAAGGTTCATGGCTGACATCCCTATAAGTAAAAAACAGATTAACAAGAGAAAAGCATACCAAACTTATTTAGCCAAAGTTTTATGTGACACAGAGCTTTCAGAAATGAAGACCCAAGACCCAGGGAAAACTATGTATTTTTATGCTAAGTGTGATGTAAGAGGGGATGGTTGTAGAGAAATGTGATTGGACAAAAAAGATCTTATCTAATGGTAATAAATTGGGGGGAACTTATTAAAGCCTGTGTCCTCAGATTATTTCCTGTGTTTCTGTGTAACAATCCTTCCATCTACTCCACCATCTCCCCCTTCTTTATTCCATGTGGCAGGACGCTTGTTACATGAGAGTCTCCAAGTCAGAAGGGAGGAGGTCAGCAAGTGACACTTCCCTTCCTCTCCCCTTTCCTCCCCTCCCTCCCTCCCTCTCTCCCCTCCCTACCTCCCCTCACCTCCCCTTCTTTCTCTTTCTCTTTCTCTTCCTCTTTCTCTTTCTCTTTTCTTTTTTTGTTTTTTAAAACAGGGTCTCACTCTGTTGCTCAGGCTGGAATACAATGGCACGATCTTGGCTCACTGCACCTCTAGTTCCTGGGCTCAAGCAATTCTCCCACTTCAGCCTCTTGAGTAGTTGAGACTACAGGCACTCATCACTACGTCCAGCTAATTTTTTGTAGTTTTTGTAGAGTCAGGATCTCACCATGTTGCCCAGGCTGGTCTCAAACTCCTGGGCTCAAGCCAGCTGCCTGCTTTGGTCTCCCAAAGTTCTGGGATTACAGACGTGAGCCACCACACCCAACCCTTTCCTAGGTTTTCTCATTTGCTTAAAGGGAGAGGAATTCTAGCTTCCATGACCCACTTCACGGGAGAAAGGAGGGTGAGAGAACACTGGAGAGACCTTCCTGCTTCTATAGCCCTTGCAGTCTTCTTGAGTTAAAAATATTCAGCATGCAGAAACCTTGTACTTTTGGGTATTGTGTTCTGAATTCTGGCTGCGACCTTCGGCATATTATTTAACCTCTCTTAAAGTCTCATTTTCCTCTTCTGTAGAATTTGTACCTGAATAGCATGAAGCATGTCTATATGACATCAAAAGTTTTTTAAGCCATATTATTTAGTATTTAATAAATATAACAAAAAAGGAATGTAATGTATGTTTTGATTGCATATATTATGATAAGAATAGAAAAGACCAAGAATAATAATATAAAATAAAAATAGAAGTTACTTCTCTTATAACTATTATGATGATGTACTGAATTGTTATTTGTAAAGTACTCAAAACAATGCCTGATAGATATCAGCTGTGATATAAGTATTTGTAAAACAAAGCACAAAGAGGTGTTGTCAGGATTAAAGAACTTAATACATATAAAGTACTTAGAACAGGGCCTGCTGGATAATGAATACGAGAAGTATAGCTGTTATATTTTCTTAACTTTTATTTTAGGTTAGGGAATACATGTGAAGGTTTGTTACTTAGATCAACACGTGTCATGGGGGTTTGTTGTACAGATTACATCATCACCTAGGTACTAAGCCCAGTAGCCAATAGTTATCTTTTCTGCTTCTCTCCCTCCTCCCACCCTCCCCTATCAAGTATAACCCAGTGTCTGTTGTTTCCTCCTTTATGTCCATGTGTTCTCATCATTTAGCACCCACTTGTAAGTGAGAACATGCAGTATTTGGTTTTCTCTTCCTGTGTTAGTTTGCTAAGGATAATGGCCTCCAGCTCCATCCATGTTCCTGCAAAAGGCATGATCTCGTTCGTTTTTTTTTTTTTTTTTTTGAGATGAAGAGATGAAGTCTCACTCTGTCACCCAAGCTGGAGTGCAGTGGCGTGATCTCAGCTCACTGCAACCTCTGCCTCTAAGGTTCAAGTGATTCTCCTGCCTCAGCCTCCCAAGGAGCTGGGATTACAGGTGTGTGCTACCAGGCCCAGCTAATTTTCATATTTTTAGTACAGATGGGGTTTCACCATGTTGGTCAGGATGGTCTTGAACTCCTGACCTCAAGTGATCTGCCTGCCTTGGCCTCCCAAAATGCTGGAATTACAGGCATGAGCCACTATTTCCAGCCCAGATCTCATTCTTTTTTATGGCTGCATGTTTTTTAAGGACTGTAATGTGAAAGTGGGGTTAGACTTGACCTCCAAAAACAGTGTTGTAGGAAAATAGCAGAGATATATAAGGAGTTGCATCTCAACAGACAAAAGAACTTTTCAATAGTTAGAGTTTTCCACTTGTGCTTGTGAGGGTGTATAATCTGTACTCTTGATTCAGATAAATGTGTTCAAATCTCAATTCTTTCCTTTTTGAGCTTTGATTGTTCTCACCCGTAAACTGGGCAAATGTTGAAGGTAATTCTAGAACAGTGTCTGGAACTTAGTAGGCATTCAATAAACATTTCTTGAATGGGTTTGCTAAAAGAAAATGCTACAGTGTTAGTTACCAATAGGAGTCAGGGAGAGCTTCCACCTTGGCCCTCTGAAGGTTCACCAAAAACTTGAGAAAGGAGACAGGAAAAAACCCAGTCAGCCAGGCAGTTAGTGTGGGTCCTTGGTTGAATTCTTTCAAACAAAAGAACAGCCTGCCGGCACAGATAAGGGAATTTGCACAAGGGGGCTTGCCTAAGCCATGGTCACAGCCACACAGATAGGAAAGCCTACACAGCTGACTTGTACAGACATGCCCGCAATGGAAAATTCTGTCCCCTGGCACGTGCACAGTAAGAACAAAGCAATATGGAGTAACTCAAGGTAAGAGTCTGCACGCACATTAGGACGATTGGGTGAAGCTACCACAATTTCATGCTTTATGGAAATAAGACGCCCAGTCCTCATCAGTTTCTTATAAAAGCCTTTGCATTCAACTGTAAAAAATGGCAACCCTTCTACAGGACTCCTCTCTGTGGCAGAATGCTTTCTCTCTTTCTTTCACTTTTTTAACTTCTGCTCTAATCTCACTCTTGGTGTGTCCACGTCCTGGATTTTCTTGCCATTAGACAAAGATCTCCAGGTAATACCTAACAACAAGAGACTGCTACACTGTGGTGCATTGGTGAGACTGTAACCAAATAAACTAACAAAAGGCAGATTAATTGGAGAAAAGGCAAATTTATTTAACATATGTACATGGGAGCCTTCAGAATGAAGACCTAATCCCTCAGGAGCTTATATACTGTTAAAAGAAAAACTTCAGTTGAATTAAATTTAAAGGAGTTTAATTGAGCAATGAATGATTTGAGTTTCAACACTCAGCAGTGTATGAGTGGTTGAAGTAGGACTACTGGGATCGGCCAAGACTCAGCTGTTGCTACAGGTGCATATTCCTAAGTTAGGTTTTCAATCTTGTCTACCTATTAAGTTAGGTTACAGTTCATCCACAAGGACTCAAATATAGAAATACAGAGTCCTTCTCAGGCCATATTTAGTTCACTTTTACAATACCTGAAAGAGATCAAATGAAAAAAACTAAAAGGCAGAAATGAAGTCCACAGGCAAACAGCCTGGGCGGTGCCCTGAGCCTAGTTAAAGATCGACCCCGGACCTAACCGATTAGGTTATCTATAGACTCCAGACATTGTAAGGACAAACGTTGTGAAAGTCTCTGTCCTGCTCTGTTCTGTTCTAATTACCGGTGTCTGCCA
>NW_016825198.1:42376-46648 GCF_001698545.2 Rhinopithecus bieti | reverse complement strand
AAACCAGATACTGAATTTTAAAACAAAATTTTTTTCTTTAAAGTTTTAAAAAGAGGGAGAATTTACTTAAAGTATATAAAAGAGTAGACTGTGTGGCAATCATAGCAGTGACTCAAAATTAAGAAAGAAAAAAATTGCTATTGCTACACATCAAGTAACAAAATTAGATTAAGAATTTTGCTGTTGCCCAGAAGTTAAACATTAAAATTTTCATTCTTAAAATATTTTTATAGGTACTATTGGAAATATTACCAGTAAAGGTAAGAGTGTCTTATAGTTTCACAATGTGAAGATATGCTAAATAAGTTCTGTAACGTGAAGATACGCTAAATAAGTGGTAAGTGAAGATTCATAATATCTACATGTGATTATTCATGTGAAAGGTAAAGAACCATACATTATTTTAATACGTATTTTTCTCTCACTTGTTTCTTCCATGTTTTCTTTGTAATAGTGGAAAAATATATATGGGGGCCATCTAGTGGCCAATGCAATCCTTTTTTTTTGTTTGTTTGGCTTTGAAATTAATTACTAGTTTTCCAGAATTGTATTCTATCTCTTCTGCTGTCAAAACAAGGAGAGACAAACATGATTTCCATGATGATAAGAATCCCTTAGTAGGTGTTTTCTCCATTAAACTGTTTGGATGCCATCCTTTTAAATTTGTTAACCAGTAGTGGAAGCTGGGAGGTGGGGGAAACATGAATAATGACAAAAGCCTTAAATGTCAAGAGAGGTTTGGCTAATCAGTTCAGCATTTAAGCAACTTGATTAGCAAAGGTGCTTGGCTTTAACAATTTTTTAAATAATCATTTTCGAGTGTAGGTTTAAAATTGCCTTACTACCAATCCGAGTGACATAGTAAATCAATTGAGGACAGGGCTGTAATACTCAGCAGGTATCCACTTCAACTGCTAAGGCTTCACAGCTAATATACCTTCTGATCTGTTAGTGCTTCTGCTGTACCTGTTGACTATCATGTTGAGTGGTGGATGTGAAATATCTATGTATATAGGAACGTGCCTGTGCCTAGTTCCTATAATAAATCAGGCAAATTATCTAACCAGAATCTTGCTGTTAATTTAAGAACTATAATTATTTCTGCCTTCCTTTCTTATCCCCAGAAACAACCAACTTTAACAGTCTCTTGTATATCCTCTTTGAAATGTTTATGACTATACAACCATCATTTTTATTATACAAAGTATATCACACATACTATCTTGCTTTTTATCCACTTAATATATATTTGAAGATACTTCCCTTCATGTTTATAAAGAGCAGGTGTCTTCTTTTTGAATTGCTGCAAGCTACTCTAATTCATGGATGTACCAGGATTCATTTAGTCCTCTACTGATAGGCATTTAACTTGTTTCTAATCTTTGGTTAGTACAAAAAAGTACACAATCAGCATCCTTGTACATATTTCTTTGCTTATACATTACAGTATTTTTTTTACTACAGTGTGTCTACCTCTTTGTATCTCTTTTATTTTTATTATTTTTTATTTTTTTGACACAGTTACAGGAGTCTGCCTCTTTTTAAACATTTAATACTTAGTATGTAGAAGGCAAAGGTGCTCCGCTAGGTGTTGGGAATGCAAAATAGTCTAAGACAGAGGCTCTACACTCATGACATTTTTAATGTAATTTAATAAACAAAATGCTGATAAAGATAAAGAAGCAAAGTAATTTGTGATTTCTAATTTATGGATGGTACTGCAACTTTAGAGTTAGAGGAACGTAGAGAACAAAAAGGTCATTTGAGTCTGCAATGGTATGGGGCAATGGACGGGATTTGAGCTACTCTCTAAAGCCAGGGCAGGCATTAGATACAAGAATAATAGAAGGGAACATATCCAGGCAGGAAAAACAGTGTGAAAAAATCATGGAAATGGAAAGGTACATTGCGTGTTTTGCAGGACGCCATTTTGGTCAATTTAGGGTAATGACATATCGGCATCAGTAAAATTCAAGCAAAAGCGATTCATACTTCAAAAGTAAAGAATATTTTTGCTACAAAATTATTCTAAACTAAGCCCCGTTCAGCAGACAACAAAAGAACCAAAACATGAAAATTGAATCATAGCAACCCCTAGCTCTCTTCACTATAATTATTTTATGGTCATTTCTCTATGTCCAAAGAAAATGTCTGGAATTACCTGGTTTTGGCACTTTGATTTTATAAATCTTCCTGAGGGATCACTCAGTCAAGAACCCTATTGAATGTCTATCATGTACTAGGTGCTAAACCTACCAAATTGAGTAAGACATTAAACCTGTCCTTGAAGAAACAAGTATTCATGTCTTTTATTTTGTTATTATTATTATTTTTTTTGAGATGGAGTCTCTTGCTCTCTCGCCAGGCTGGAGTACTTTGGTGTGATCTCGACTCACGGCAACCTCCACCTCCCAGGTTCAAGCGATTCTCCTGCCTCAGCCTCCCGAGTAGGTGTGCACCACCATGCCGGGCTAATTTAATTTTTGTATTTTTAGTGGAGACCAGGTTTCACCATGTTTCCCAGGCTGGTCTCCAACTCCTGGGCTCAAGGGATCCACCTACCTCCTAAAGTGCTGGGATTACAGGCGTGAGCCACCATGCCCAGCCTCTTGTATTCCAGTCTTATCTCTTCACACTCCTCTTTCCCTTCTCAACATATGACAACCTGGAAATAGCTAACACAGGCCTTGGAATTTGATTATAATATCAATAGTTCCATTGATCTCACTCCATAATTTGTAGAGAGATTAGTGTTTATTAAAAGCAAAGAAAATAAATCAAAGAAAGAAAAGGCCTTAGTAAATTCGGGAGGTAGTTTTTAAGGCAAATTGTTCAAAGTAAATCCAGTACTTTATTATTATTATTGTTATGATTATTATTTTGCCAAACAAGATAGGGTACCTTGAACAATAAAAAACAAGACACATTTGTGTCTGCATTAGCAAAGGTAAATGCTAGTTTGTTGACAGAAGATTAAAGTAAAAAATTCTCAGTGGATTACAACGGAAGTTTACTTCTCACTGATATAAAGTCCAGTTTGTAGTTGTGGAAAGGTAATGCCCATGTAGTTAATCTGGGACTCAGGCTGTTAGAAGCTCTCTCATCTTCAACGTTAATCTTCAAATGTCACACAGGAATTCAACAACCAGCTGGCAGATGGCGGAAGAGAGAGTGTATTATTACATCAGAAGTTTTATGGGTCATGGACCATGTCTGGAAGTTACAAAAATAGTATTACTCCTGTTTCCATTAGCTAGAACTCAACCACATCACCCCCATCGAATTCCAAGGAAGCCAGAAATGCAGCCTTTAACTAGGCAGTCACTATTCAGTTATAAGTTTACAATATGGATCAGGAGCAAGAATCTTTGGTGGACAGGTAGTCATCTCTGCACAGTGTCCAATCTCTTTTAAAACAATCTGATTTAGGGCATTCTTATTTGTTTGCATTGTTTTTTTCACTAGAACTATTTGCTTAAGAGTGATTGATAAGAAAATATAGTGAAAGTTTGCATAAACTTCCATGCCAAGAGATATGATTTCTAGTCAGAACCTTCCTGCAAAGTTTTAGTATACAACATGGCATAGGCAACAAAATGTGAGTCCATGTTTCTCTAAAAAAATGGTATTTTCAATGGGTAGATAATTTGTTAGTAGCCTGTAAAAGGATTCTCTTCAACGTATTTCTCTGTTGCCATAAAAGTCAACCTCCAATTTAAAACCAGGCTAATCATAAAAAATAATTCCTAGGGCTGACAAAAGAGATGTTGGCTGTATAATTCAGTATCAAGTTTAAAGAATACACAGATAAAGGTAAATAGAATACCCGAGATTTTTTAAAGACCTATTGAAATTTTTATGCTTTCAATTAATACAGCATTACGGTATCTCTATACGGATATAAAACTTCTCAAGTTATTTTTGTTAAGATTCAGTTTTCTATGTGAAGAGACCACCAGACAGGCTTTGTGTGAGCAATAAAGCTTTTTAATCACCTGGGTGCAGGCGGGCAGAGTCCGAAAAGAGAGTCAACAAAAGGGGATAAGGGTGGGGCCATTTTATAGGATTTGTAGGTAAAGGAAAATTACAGTCAAAGGGGGTTGTTCTCTGGCCGGCAGGAGTGGGGGGTCACAAGGTGCTCAGTGGGGGAGCTTTTTGAGCCAGGATGAGCCAGGAAAAGGACTTTCACAAGGTAATGTCATCACTTAAGGCAAGGACCGGCCATTTTCGCTTCTTTTGTGGTGGAACGTCATCAGTTAAGGCGGGGCAGGG
>NW_016825198.1:37544-40040 GCF_001698545.2 Rhinopithecus bieti | reverse complement strand
TTAACCAAAATCAGGAACTTAAAATGATAAAATAATATTAGTTAATTTTCAGTTCTATTCAATATCACCAGTTATCACACTAACATCCTTCATATGAACAGAAAAGAAAAATCTAGTCCAGGATCCATTCCTGGGATCACACGTTGCTTTTCATATCCACAGCACTTTGGTCTTCTTTGAGACATTTTTTCAGTATCTCTCTCTTTTTTTTTTTCATAACCTTGACATTTTTGAACAGTATGGGCCAGTTATTTTGTCAAAAGTCCCTCAGTTTGGGTCTGCCTGATGTTTCCTTTTGATTAGATTCAACTTACACATTTTTGAGAGGAATGTCACAGAATTAATATTGGTTCTTCTCATCGTATCGTATAATGAGGTCCATGACAGCAATTTGTCCCATTACCTGGTGATGTTAACTTTCATTATCGGTTAAAGGGGTGTCTGCCTGGTTTCTCTACTATAAAGTTACTAGTTTTCCCTTTTGTAATTAATATGTACCTTGTGGACAGATACTTTGAGACTAATTAAATATTTTATTTCCCATCATTCACTAACTTTGGTGTCCATTGACAATCTTTCCCTGAAGCAATTATTGCTATAGTAGTTGCCAAATGGCAACGTTCTAATTTGACCACCCCTTATTTATTTTGGATTTTACTGTAAGGGTGAATTTTCCCTTCTTCCCTATTAATTAATTAATTAATTAATTATTTGAGATGGAGTCTGGCTCTGTCACCCAGGCTGGAGTGTAGTGGTGTGATCTCGGCTCACTGAAACCTCCTCTGCCTCCCGGGTTCCAGCGATTCCCCTGCCTCAGCCTCCCGAGTAACTGGGAATACAGGCGCCCACCACCACGCCCGGCTAATTTTTTGTATTTTTAGTGGAGACGGGGTTTCACCGTGTTAGCCAGGATGGTCTCAATCTCCTGACCTCGTGATCCACCCACCTCGGTCTCCCGAAGTGCTGGGATTACAGGCGTGAGCCACTGTGCCCGGCTTATTAATTTATTTTTATTCATTTAGTTATATATATGAATAAAAGCTCATGGTTTCTTATTTTATTCTACGGGTTATTATCTGTTACTGCATCATTTATTCTGATTTTCAAATTGTCCCAGATTTGACCAGTGCTGGCCCCTTCAAATGGACTCTGTGTCATTTTTTACATGTCTTCATCATTGTTTGAACATTTCCTTATTTTCTGGCTTAAATTCTTTCAGGCTCATCTTGTACTTTCCTTACTTCAAAACTTCCCATGGAACCTGGTTCCTAGTAGTGGAAAATTGTATTTAGAAACTAAGATCAGTGTGCTAGATATGTTCATTGATTGCTACTGATGTATTATTGATTCTACGTATGTTTGCATAAAGAGGCATGGACAGATATAGATATGACCTGAATTTAATACTGATGCTTTCCGGCCTACTACACAATAACAATCCAGGGTCAGTTCTTGCTTTCTCCTTTCCATATTTTTAATTTCCTTCTCCAGAAGTAAAAAACTGGCTTCTAATTGTCCACAATATGTTTACTTGTTTGATTAGTCCTACAATATATATGGTTTCGAAATTGCTAACAATGCACAGAGAAAATGAATTTACCAACTAGAATATACGCTGGTTTTAGTTCTAATTATCTTCATTCTGAAGGCATATGACCAAATACTGTGTTCCAAAGTACCTTGAGTTAGCATCACTACATTGTGATGATAATATTTATTTGAAATACAGTTAGGCTCATTTACTTCTATTTGTATGTCACTTTGATTCATCTTCTTATCCATTGCCCTATTGTTGCACTAAAATAATCAAATAATATTTAGAATTTCTTATCTTATGCACAGTTATTTCATTTATCACATATTATAATTTTAATTATTTGGTTTTGGATTTCATCCCTTAAAATTTTTTTCAATCCTAAAAATTTTTCATAGTATTTGGTGTCATTGTATTCTGCATAAAAGTTTAGCATTTATAATGTTATCAAATGTCGGGATTGTTTCTGCCAAATGAATAAATTTGCCATTATCATGCTCATAAAGTTCCCTGGATATCCTCTTCTGAGTGCTACATATTGTTTTACCAAAAGTAGAAACATATATTATTAATTTAACAACAACACAATTTTTTTCACTTTCATTTTCTTAATGTTCTATTACATGACAGCTATTTTCAAACTGGATTTAAATTTTGAGTACCTAGGACTATTGTAATATACTTTTCGCTTTCTTCAAGTTTAATAAACATTTGGCTCATGTTGCTGATCTTTGTGCTCCTACTTTTAATTGATAGTTTTCTATCTTCAAAAACTTTGGAACACTGAAAAAATATAGAATTATTTGAGGTAAAGTAAAGCAACCAGGATCAAGTGATTTTTGCCATTGGAAAAAATTCATGTATAATAACTTATATAAAAGTTCAAACCATCATGAGGTCAGGAGATCAAGACCATCCTGGCTAACACGGTGAAACCCCGTCTCTACTAAAAAATACAAAAA
>NW_016825198.1:28032-34027 GCF_001698545.2 Rhinopithecus bieti | reverse complement strand
CTTGAGCCACCGCGCCCGGCCTAAATATCCTAATTTTATGGTAAGATATCTAAAGTCATCCCATTTCCAGTCTCTTATCTTATTTTAGTTCTCCGAATAGGTTTTCCTATCAGAAAGAAAAAGTATTGGTTAGTTAACACAGTTCTCTGTTCCCTTTGACAGGTAAGTCTGGATATTATAATGCAGTTCCAAAGTCAGTGCCCCTTGGCTAATTAATCAATTCAAGTTTCTGACTTGCAAAAGTGAGCATCATCTCTGCCTCTTATTTCTCATGCTCTTTTGCTAACAACTTCCAAATCCCTATCTCTATTCACACAACTCTAGATTTATATGAATTTCTGTCTTCTGGATATTTCCATCTGAGCATTCCACAGGTACCACAAATTCACATTTTTCTCTCTGACAAAAGAAGACATGAGAAGAGCCTTTCCCACACCCCATTCTTCCTGCTTTAGGTCATATGTATTCTTTTTTTTTTGAGACGGCGTCTCGCTCTGTCGCCAGGCTAGAGTGCAATGGCACGATCTCAGCTCACCGCAACCTCTACCTCCCAGGTTCAAGTGATTCTGTTGCCTCAGCCTCCCGAATAGCTGGGACTATAGGCGCATGCCACCACGCCCAGTTAATTTTTGTATTTTTAGTAGAGACGGAGTTTCACCATGTTGGTCAGGATGGTCTCAATCTCTTGACCTCATGATCCACCCACTTTGGCCTCCCAAAGTGCTGGGATTACAGGCTTGAGCCACTGCGCCCAGCCCATATGTATTCTTGTCAAGTGTACAGAGGCAATTTAAAAATTACTGACCACATATTAATCCATAAAATCAGTCTTTACCAAATTCCAAGGAATTTTTTATTACAACCATGTTTTCTGAACCCAGCTCAATTAATGTAGAAATCAATACCAAAAGAAAGCTAAAAGGGATGATTTTCCTGTGAGCTTTTATGTGTGATATTAAAAGGAACTAGCAGTTCTCGATTTCATTTTGCCTATTTTGACTACTATTTGCATTAAATATATTTTTCCACTGTTTTATTTTCAGCCTATTTGTGTCTTTGAATCTTGAGTATGTCTCCTGTGGACTACATATAGTTAGATCATGTGTGTTTGTTTTTTACGTTTATTATGTTAATTTCTACCCTTAGGTCAGAGTGTTTAATCCATTGATGTTTAATAGTTAATGATAAAATGTGAATCTGACATTTTTGCTTTCTAAATGTCTTTTACCTTTTTTGTTCTAGTACTTCATTATTGTGTTTTGTGTGTGTCTGTGTGTATTAAATAGTTACATAGTTATTTTTTAGGAGCAGAGCAAGATGGTCAGGTAGAAGCCTGCACTGATTGCCCTCCTCACTGGGATACTGAATTTGACAACTATCTACACAAAAAAGCAACTTCATAAGAACACAAAATCAGGTGAGCAATCACAGTCCGTGGTTTTAACTTAACATTGCTAAAAGAGGCTTTGAAGAGGGTAGAAAAGACAGTTTTTTTTTTTTTTTTTTTTTTTGACAATGTCTCACTCTGTCGCCCAGGCTGGAGTGCAGTGGCACAATCGTGGCTCTCTGTAGCCTTAAACTCCTAAGGTCAAGCGATCCTCCCATTTTAGCCACACGAGTAGCTGGGCCACAGGCGTGTGACACCATGCCTGGCTAATTATTTTATTTTTTTGTAGAGACAGGGTCTATCTATGTTGCCTAGGCTGGTCTCAAATTTCTGGGCTCAAGTAAATTTCCTGCCTCAGCCTCCCAAATTGCTAGGATTATAGGCGTGAGCCACCACTCCTAGTCAGAAAGACAATCTTGAATCTTTAATGCAACCTGGCCACCATCCCGCTGGTGGATGGGATGGGGAGGGAAGAGTAAAGAGGACTTTGTCTTGCATCTTGGATAACAGCTCAGTCATAGTAAGATAGGGCATCAGCCAGAGTTGTGAGGCCCCCATTATAGGTGCTAGTTTTAGGGTGACATTTATAGACATACCCTGGGCCAGAAGGGAACCTGCTTCTTTGAAGGGAAGGACCCAGTCCTGGCAAGATCTATCACCTGCTTACTAAAGAGCCACTGGGCCCTGAATAACTAGCAGCAATAACCAGATAATATGCCACAAGCCTGGGGTAAGCCTCTGAGACTTGCTGGCTTCAGGTGAGCCCCAGCATGTTTCCAGCTGTGGTGGATATGGTGAAAGGCTCCTTTGCTTGAGAAAAGCAGAGAAAAGTCAAGAGGACTTATTCTTGCACCTTAGGTACCAGCACATCCACAGTTGGGGAGAGCATGAAGTGGGTCCTTGGGGTCCCCGATTCTAGGCCTTGGCTCTTGGATTGTATTTCAGGACCTTTTCAGGGACAGAGGGAAGCCCACTGCCCTAAAAATTGAGTCCCAGGCCTGGCAGCATTTACCAGAAGCTGACTGAAGAGCCCGTGGGCCTCAAGTGAACATCGATGGTAGCCTGAAAGTAGTCCCTGTGGACCTGTGAGGGTGGTGACCATGGAGACAGGCTCATCTGCCTGTGGAAGGTGGAGGGAAGAGTAGAAAGGACTTTGTCTTGTGGATTAAGTGCCAGTTTAGCCATAATAGTATGTACCAGGTGGATATATAAGGTTTTTAACATTAATTCCTGGACCCAAGATGGCATCTCTGGACTGCCTGAGACCTAAAGATACAGCCATGAAAGGGAAGACATAAGCCTGGCTGGTGGCACCAACTGCTGATTGTAGAGCCCTAGGGCCTTGAGCAAACATAGGTAGTATCCAAGTAGTGATTACTTGGGTGAGACCCAGTGTTGTGCTGGCTTCAGGTCTGACCCAATACAGTACCTGTAGTGGTGACCACAGGGGAGCTTGTGTTCCCTCACCCCTAGGTCCAGGTGATTAAGCACAGAAAGAGATACTCCATTTGTTTGGGAGAAAGTAAGGGAAGGGAACAAAAATATCTCCTTGGTAAACCAGAGAAATCTTCCAAATCTTATCAAAGACCACCAAGGTGGTACTTCTATAAGTCTATAAGCATGACCCACAGGGATACTGGGCTTAGAGTGCCCCCAAAATCAGATGAAGCTTAAATCACAACACCCAAGTCACTTTGAATGCCTGAAAAGCCAAAGAAAGACAGGAACAAACAAGCCCAGACTGCAAAGACTACAATAAATACCTAATTCTTCAATGCCCAGACACTGATGAGCATCCATAAGCATCACCACCACCCAGGAAAACATGACCTCACCAAATGAACTAAATAGGCCACCAGGGACCAATCCCGGAGAAACAAATATATGTGACCTTTCAGACAGACAACTTAATATAGTTGTGTTGAGGAAACTCAAAGAAATTCAAGGGAACACAGAGAAGGAATTCAGAATTCTCCCATAAATTTAACACAGAGATTGAAATAATAAAAAAGAATCAAGCAGAAGTTCTGGAGTTGGAAGATGTAACTGACATACTGAAGAATTAATCAGAGTTTCTTAATAGCAGAAGAAGGAATTCGTGAGCTTGAAGATAGGCTATTTGAAAATACAAAGTGAGAGGAAACAAAAGAAAAAAGAATAAAAAAGAAAGAAGCATGCTTAAGACCTAGAAAATAGCCTTAAAAGGGCAAATCTAAGATATATTAGCCCTAAACAAGAGGAAGAGAAAGAAATACAGATAAAAGTTTATTTAAAGGGATAATAACAGAGAACTTCCCAAACCCAAAGAAATATATCGATATTCAAGTACAAGAAAGTTATAGAACATCAAACAGATTTAACCCAAAGAAGACTAATTCAAGGCATTTACTAATTAAAATCTCAAAGGTCAAGGATAAAGAAAGGATCCTAAAAGCAGAAAGAGAAAAGAAACAAATAGCTTAAAGTGGAGGTCCAATGTGTCTGGCAGCAGACTTTTTAGTGGAAATCTTACAGGCCAGGAGAGAGTGGCATGACATATTTAAAGTGTTGAAGAAAAAAAAGCTTTCCCTAGAATAGTATATCTCTTAAAATTATCCTTAAATCATGAAGGAGAAATACAAACTTTTCCAGGCAAACAAAAGCTGATGAATTTCATCAACATTAGGCATATCTTAGAAGAAATGCTAAAGAGAGTTTTTCAATCTGAAAGAAAAGGCAAATGAGCAATAAAAAATCCATCTGAGGGTACAAAACTCACAGGTAATAGTAAGTACACTAAAACTCACATAATATTAATACACTGTAATTGTGGAATATAAACTACTCATATCTTAAGCAGAAAGACAAAAAGAACTGATCAAGAATAATAGCTAGAATAACTTTTCAAGACACAAACAGTACAATAAAATATAATCCCATTTAGAAGCAACAGTTAAAACAGTGGGAGATAAAGTCTAGAAAATTTTTAGTATGCTTTCTGCTCATTTGTTCTTCAATTTGCTTGTTTATGCAATCAGCATTGACTTGTTATCAGGTTAAAATAATGGGTTATAAGATGGTATTTGGAAACCTCATGGTAACCTCAAACCAAAAAAGCATACAATGGACACCCAAAACGTCAAAACAATAAACTAAATTATGTCACCAGAGAAAACCACCTTCACTAAAAGGAAGACAGAAATAAAGGGAAGAAGGAAGAGAAGATCATAACACAACCAGAAAACAGACAACAAAATGGCAGGAGTAAGTCCTTACTTATCAATAATAACATTGAATATAAATAGACTAAACTTTCCAATCAGAAGATATCTAGTGGCTGAATGGATTAAAAAAAAAGACCCAGTGATGTGTTGCCCACAAGAAACACACTTCACTTGTGAAGATACACAAAGACTGAAAATAAAGGGATGAAAAAAGATATTATATGCCAATGGAAACTAAAAAAGACCAGAGTAGTTATACTTTTATCAGACAAAATAGATTTCATGACAAAAAACTATAAGAAGAGACAAAGAAGGTCATTGTATAATGATAAAGGGATCAATTCAGCAAAAGAATGTAACAATTTTAAATACATATAATATATGCACCCAACACTGGAGCACCCAGATATATGAAGCAAATATTATTAGAGTTAAAGAGAGAGATAGGCCCCAATATCTTAATAGCTGGAGACTGCAACACTCCACTTTGAGCACTGGACAGATCATCCAGATGAAAAATCATCAAAGAAACATTGAACTTAATCTGCACTACAGAACAAATGGATCTAATAATTACAGAACATTTCATCCAATTGCTGGAGAATACACATTGTTTTCCTCAGCAGATGGATCATTTTCAAGGATAGACCATATGTTAGCTCACAAAATAGGTCTTAAAACATTCAAATAAATTGAAATAATTTTGGGCATCTTTTCTAACCACAATGAAATAAAACTAGAAATTGATACCAAGAGGAACTTTGGAAACTACACAAACACATGGAAATTTTAAAATATGTTTATGAATGACCAGTGAGTCAACTTAAAAAATTAAGAAAAAAATGGAAAAATTTCTTGAAATAAATGGTAATGGAAACACAACATACCAAAACCTATGAGATACAGCAAAAGCAGGACTAAGAGGGGAGTTTGTAGCTCTAAGTACCTACATCAAACAGGAAGAAAATCTTCAAATAAATAACCTAATGATACATCTTTTTTTTTTTTTGAGATGGAGTCTCGCTCTGTCGCCCAGGCTGGAGTGCAGTGGCCGGATCTCAGCTCACTGCAAGCTCCACCTCCCAGGTTTATGCCATTCTCCTGTCTCAGCCAGGAAAGTAGCTGGGACTACAGGTGCCCCCCACTGCACCCAGCTAGTTTTTTGTATTTTTTAGTAGAGACAGGGTTTCACCATGTTAGCCAGGATGGTCTCGATCTCCTGACCTCGTGATCCGCCCGTCTCGGCCTCCCAAAGTGCTGGGATTACAGGCTTGAGCCACCGCGCCCGGCCATGATACATCTTAAAGAACTAGAAAAGGAAGGGAAAACAAAATCCAAAATTAGTAGAATAAAAGAAATAATAACAATCAGAGCACAAATATATGAAGTTGAAATGAAGGCCAGA
>NW_016825198.1:18832-27613 GCF_001698545.2 Rhinopithecus bieti | reverse complement strand
AAAAAAAAAAAAAAAAAAAAAGAAGACATTACAACTGATATCATTGAAATTTAAAGGATTTAAAGGATTGTTATTGGCTACTATAAGCAGCTGTATGCCAATAAGTTGGAGATGAACAAATTCCTAGACACATACAACCTACCAAGATTGAACCATGAAGAAATCCAAAACCTGGACAGACCAATAACATATAAGGAGATCGAAGCTGCAACAAAAAGTCTCTCGTAAAGAAAAGCCTGGGACCTGATGGCTTCCCTGAATTCTACCAAACATATAAAGAAGAGCTAATACTAATTACACACAAACTATTCCAAAAAATAATGGAAGGAATATTGTCAAACTCATTCTATAAGACTAAGACTAGTATTACCCTGATACCAAAACCAGACAAACACACATCAGAAAAAGAAAACTATAGGCTGCATTCCATATGAATATTGATGCAAAATCCTCAAAATACTAGCAAACCTAATTGAAAACACATTTAAAAAGTCGTTCATTGTGATGAAGAAGGACTTATCCAGGGATGCAATGATGGTTCAACATATGCAAATCAATCAGTGTGATACAGCACATTAACAGAATGGAGAAAAAAAACATATGATAATTTCAACTGATGCTGAAAAAGCATTTGATAAGATACAACATCCCTGCATAATAAAAATCCCTCAAAAAAGTGAGTATAGAAGGAACACATCTCAACATAATGGAAGCCCTATATGACAAACCCACAGTTGGTATCATACTGAATGGGGAAAAACTGAAAACCTTTCCTCTAAGATCTGGAACAATACAAGGGCACCCACTTACACCACTATTATTCAACATAGTACTGGAAGCCCTAGCTACAGTTGTCAGACAAGAAAAAGAAATAAAAGGCATCCAAAGTGGAAAGAAATAAATTATAAATATTCTTGTTTACAGATGACATGATGTTATATTTGGCAAAAACCTAAAGATTTCACCAAAAGAACTATTAGAACTCATAAACAAATTCAGTAAAGTTGCACGATACAAAATCAACATTTGAAAACCAGTAGCACTTCTATATGCCAACAGTGAACAATATGAAAAATAAATCAGGAAAATAATTCCATTTATAATAGTTATAAATAAAATTAAATACCTAGGAATTAATAAAAATGTAAAATAGCTCTATGATGAGAACTATAAAACATTAACATAAGAATTTGAAGAGCATACCAAAAATGGAAAGATATTTCATGTTCGTGGATATGAAGAATCAATATTGCTAAAATGTTCTTACTACCCAAAGCAATCTTCAGATGCAATGCAACCCTTATCAAAATACCAATGACATTCTTCATAGAAATAGGAAAAAAAATCCTAAAATTTATATAGAACCGCAAAAGACCCAGAATAGCCAAAGCTATCCTGAGCAAAGAGAACAAAGCTGGAGGAATCTTGTTACATAACTTTAAATTAAACTACAGAGCTATGGTAACCAAAACAGCATGGTACTGACATAAAAAAAGAAAAGCCACATGGACTAATGGAACAGAATGGAGAACCCAGAAGTAAATCCACACACCTACAGTAAACTCATTTTTGACAACATTGCCAAGAACATACACTGGGAAAAAGCCAGTCTCTTCTATAAATTGTGCTGGAAAAACTGGATATCCATATGCCGAAGAATGAAACTACAACTCTTATCCATTGCCATATATGAAAATCAAATCAAAATGGATAGAACACTTAAATCTAAGACCTCAAACTATGAAACTACTATAAGAAAACTTTGGGGAGACTCTTCAGGACATTCAATTGGGCAAAGATTTCTTGAGTAATATCCCATAAGCACAGGCAACCAAAGCAAAATGGACAAATGGGATCACATCAAATTAAAAGCTTCTGCATAGCAAAGGATGGAATCACAGCAAAGTGAAGAGACAACCCACAGAATGGGAGAAAATATTTGCAAACTACCTATCTGACAAGAGACTAATAACCAGAATACATAAGGAGCTCCAACAACTCTATAGTAAAAAATCTAATAATCTGATTTTACAATGGGCAAAATATTTGAATAGACATTTCTCAAAAGATGATACACAAATGGCAAACAGCTATATGAAAAAATGCTCAACATCATTGATGGTCAGAGAAATGCAAATGAAAACTATGATGAGATAACATCTCACCCAAGTTACACTGGCTTTTATCCAAAAGACAGGCTATAACAAATGCTGATGAGTACGTGGAGTAAAGGGAACCCTCATACACTATTTTTGTGAAAGTAAATTAGTACATCCAATATAAAGAACAGTTTGGAGATTCCTCAAAAAACTAAAAATAGAGCTACTACCTGATCCAGCAATCCCATTGCTACATATACACCCAAAATAATGGAAATCAGTATATCAAAGAGATATCCACATTTCCTTGTTTATCACAGCACTATTCACAGTAGCCAAGATTTGGAAGCAACCTAAGTGTCCATCAACAGATGAATGGATGAAGAAAATGTGATACATTTACACAATGAAGTACGATTCAGCCATAAAAAAGAATGAAATCCTGTCATTTGCAATAACATGGATGAAACTGGAGATCATTAGGTAAAGTGAAATAAGTTCAGCTCAGAAAGATAAACTTTGCATGTTCTCACTTATTTGTGGGATTTAAACATCAAAACAATTGAACTCATGTAGATAGAGAGTAGAAGGGTGGTTATCAGCGGCTGGGAATGGTAGTCGTGGGGGTCGAGGGGAGGAAGAAGGAGATGGTTTATGGCTGCAAAAAAAAAAATAGCTAGAAATAAGAAATAAGACTTAGTATTTGATAGCAGGACAGGGTGACTATAGTCAATAACAATTTAATTGTACACTTTCAAACAACTAAAAGAGTATAACTGGATAGTTTTTAACCCGAAAGCATATATACTGATAAGATGATGGATACCGCCATTTACCTTGGTGTGATTATTAGTGCAATGCATGCTTGTATCAAATTTTCTCATGTACCTACCAAGTGCCCATAAAATTTAAAATAATTTTTTAAAATCGATTTTAACTGTCCCATTCAAATTTTCTCTTTTTTCTATATTTTGAATGATTTGGTGATTAAGTGGTTTTGCTGAATTACAATTAGTGTCTTAATATACTATGGTTCTGATTAATATCAGCTTAATTTCAATCGAATATCGAAATTTCACTCCAACATAGTTCCGTCTCCTCCCTTATTACTGTCATACAAATTACATCTTTGTACATTATAAGTCTATTGAAAAGTCTTTTATAATTATTTTTTTTTGTGGTTGTATTTTAAATTGGATAGCAGAAGAGTTACAAACAAAAATGCATTTATACTAGCTTTTGTTTTCTTATGTAAGTACCTTGAGCGGTACTCTTTATTTCTTCATGTGGATTCAGTTTATTGCATAGTGTCTTTTGATTGCAGCCTGAATGATTCCCTTTGGTATTTCATGTAGAACAAGTCTACTAGCAATGCATCTCCTCAGTTCTGTTTATCTGGGAATATCTTAATTCTCTTTTGTTTGTGAAGAATAGCTTCTTTGGATGTAGACTCTTTTTTCTCTCAGCATTTTAAACATATTCTCCCACTGCTTTATGGCTTTATAGATTCTGATAAGTCAGCTCTTTATTCTATTGGAGATCCCTTATAAATGATGATGAATTGCTATTTGCTAACTGTTTTCATTTTTTTCTTTGGCTTTCTACAGTCCGACTATGATGTGTCTATGTGTGGCTCTCTTTGAGTTCATCCTACTTGGAGTTTGTGAAGCTTCTTGGATGTGTAGATTGTTTTCTATCAAATTTGGGGAAATTTCAGCCATTATTTCTTTAAACATTCTTTCTGCTCCCTTTTGCTTCTTTTCTCACTCTGGGACTTTTATAATGCATATGTGAATATGCTCAATGGTATCCCACAGGTCCCTGAGGCTCTGGTTCGTTATTATTTTTTTTCTTTTTTTTCTTTTTCTTTTTTTTTGAGACAGAGTTTTGCTCTTATCACCCAGGCTGGAGTGCAGTGGTGCAATCTCGGCTCACTGCAACTTCCACCTCCCAGGTTCAAACGATTCTTCAGTCTCAGCCTCCTGAGTAGCTGGGATTATAGGGATGCACCACCAGGCCTGGCCAATTTTTGTATTTTCAGTAGAGATAAGGTTTCACCATCTTGGCCAGACTGGTCTTAAACTCCTGACTTCAGGTGATTCGCTGGCCTTGGCCTCCCAAAGTGTGGGATTACAGGCATGAGCCACCGCACCCGGCCTGGTTCATTATTCTTCAGTCATTTTTTCCTTTTGTTCCTTAGATTGGATAATTTTAATGACCCTGTCCTCAGATGGGCTGATTCTTTCTCCTGCCTGCTCAAGTCTGATGTTAAGCCCCTCTACTGGATTTTTCATTTTGGTCTTTGCAATTCCAACTCCAAAATTTCTAATTGACTCTTTGTTATAATTTATCTAATCTTTATTTATAGTTAGTGAGGCATTGTGGTCATATTTTAGTTCTTTACACATGGTTTTCTTTAGCTCTTTCAAGATAAGAGCTGATTTAAAGTCTTTTTTTCTGGTAAATCAAATGTCTTGACTGCTTCTGGAACAGTTTCAATTGACTGTTTCCCTCCTCCCTCCCATTCCCCATGTAAGGACCACACTTTTATGTTTCGTTGTATCACTTGCAATTGCTTTTGTTGTTGAAACTGAACATTTTAAATAATAAAGTGCAGTAACTCTGAAAATCAGATATCCCCTTTCCCAGGGTTTATTGTTTTTTGCTTGTTCATTTGTCTGTTTGTTTGTTTGGAGACAGGGTCTCGCTCTGTTGCCCAGGCTGGAGTGCAGTGATGCAATCATGTGTCATTGCAGCCTTGACCTCCCAGGTTCAAGCAATGCTCCTGTCTCAGCTTCCCGAGTTGCTGGGACTAAAGGTATGAGCCACTGCACCTGGCCCGTTTACTGATGTTGTTATTTGTTGTAGTTCTTGCTGCTGTTTGTTTTTTTAGTGAATTTTCTGGACTAATTTGGTAATGTCTGTATTCCATATATTTTCTAGCTACAAAATTCTGCTTGATTAGCTTAAATGACCAGCTAATGATTTAACAGAGATCTTTAAATGCTTTGACCCGATAATTATTTTCCTCTTTTCTGAGGGTCTCTGTGTTTGTATATTGGGGCACACCTTCGATGTTCACATAGTTTTGGCTTAACCTTCACTTCCTGCTTGAATAGGGCCTCAAGTTCAGCCCAAGTAAAAGGATCGAGACCCCTTCAAGTCTTTCATGGGCATGCCCTCTGCCCTGCACATGCACACAGACTTTTAAATCTCCAGTAATGTGTCAGAACATTTTATTTTATTTTATTTTTAATGTTAATTTTTTTTGAGACAGGGTTCTGTTCTGTCACCCAGGCTGTAGTGCAGTGGCATGAATATGGCTCACTATAGACTCAACCTCCTGCAATCAAAGGAACCTCCTGTCTCAGCCTCCCAAGTAGCTGGGACTACAGGTGTATTTTTTTATTTTTTGTAGAGAGGGGGTCTCCCTTTGTTGCCCAGGCTGGTCTTGAACTTCTGGCCTCAAGCAACCCTCTCATCTAAGCCTCCCAAAGTACTGGGATTATAGACATAAGCCAGAATACCTGGCCTCGGAGCATTTTAAAGCCTCCTGTGAACATCTCACTCTCTAGAGTCTTATATGGTCAGACTCTTGTTTGCCCCAATTTATGTTGAAGTTTATGCAACAGAAAAGTTAAGCAATTGCTTTATGATAAAGTTTTTCTTGTGGAGTCAGCTGAAGCTAGGATGTCAGGTCAAATAATACTCAGTGACTGGGCTTTCTCCAGGGGGCTGCCTTTCAGGTCAAATAGTGAAAATGGTCTCGAGATGAGACGTCTTGAGGAGCTCCAAATCCAGTCTGGTTCCTCCGGTGAAGGCAAGCCTGCTGGTTCTCACAGCGCTCAGGTTTGTGAGGCTACTTGTTTTGAAGGCTGTCATAGAACTGGAAAAGGGAGATGGGGGTAGATTAAATTACAATATCGCAAACCCTGCTGTTCTTACCAAGATACAGCAGTTTTTCTTAAATAAATGTTCCTTGAATTGTTGCAAGCATTTCATTAATGTCCTCAGTTTTGAAAAGGTTGATTTTGACCAAGTTCTAGTATTTCTGTTACTTTTATAAAGGGATATATGTATTAAGGTCTTCTCTGCCTTTCCCCACAGCATACACTTGCAACTACTGCCTGAAACTTACATTTCTTGGCTAATTCAGAGTCATTCCTCAAGTTTTCTCTTAAAAATCTCTTCCTCCAGGATACCTAGAAGAAGCTTGACTTACACAAGGGACTTTAAGTGGCCTTCCTGTCTTGTTGCCCTTTAACACTAAGTAAACAGGCAGTTACAATATGATGAGATATTCCTCCTGGGGAATTTTAACCTTCTTGAGAATAGGAATAATGTCTCTCCTTAACACATATAGCATAGGGATAAGGTCAACTGAGTGTAAGAGGGCAATCTGTTTTATTCTGAATTTTAAAAAGCCAACAGGTAAAAGTAACAAAAGGAAACCAGAAACTGGGAATTAATTGAATACACTTTCTAAAAGCAGTTCCCTCAAAGAAAACTCCCATTTCACTTATCCTTGTTACTAAATTAATTGCTGCTCCTAATCCTTTTCTAATCTATGCATAAGTTCTCAACTGGTCCTGAGGCATTGGCTTCATTAGCATATGAGTCATTTCGGAAGTATAATAAATATTTGGGAAGTCCTTTCTCTCTCCTCTCTTGGTAATTGTCACTACTTTAAAAGAGTGTTTTTCCATAGGCAAACACAACAAATTCATCTCTAACTCAACTTGTTGAAACAAGACTGGTGAAGCAGAAAAAGAGGAAAGATCTTAAAGATGGAGCAGGACAGCTTCATTCTACTACCTTCTCTATGAGAAAAAAAAAAACAGTCAAAGAGAAATTTGGGGAAAATACTCCTACAATAGAAAATATTTCAGAACCTAAACTTTGGCATGACAGGCAATCTTCAAACTAATCTCTGTACTAACCAGCTAAGTGGAATGTAATAATTGCTGTGTCACACATCAGCGTATAAAGCAACCTCTCAGTTTTGTGTTCTCTGCCTTATCGTGATGCCACTGTTGGTTGTTATTGAGAATGGGCTGAGGAGTTTGGAAGAGCTACTTTACAAAAGGAAATTGGGCAATTGTGAAGAGGAAAACAAGTGAGATGGCAGCTGGGGAGGATGAAAAATGATGGCTCAAGAAGAAAAGTTGGAAGTGATAATTGATATATAAAGGTTAAGAGGGAAGGCAGAAACACCAGCTACATGCTGAATTAGAACAACAATTCCTGCCTGTGTTTTGACAGGGCCTACAAGGTGCTTTGGGCTTAGATATGTAATATTAATTGATTTATAAATCAAAATAAATAGAGTTACTTTGGGTTGTTCAGATTTTTTTTATTCTATACTTTGCTCTCCTTTTCTACTTTTATTTCACTTTGATAAAACTTTACAAAATATTTGGGACTGAGAAGATAGTTTCATAGAGCATCTAGTTAAAAGTGAGGCCAATGGAGCCTCCAACTGAATAGGAAATAATTTTGATAATTTAATAAGTCTATAAACAATATATTGGCTGAAAGCAGCATTTTCTTAGGAGCAATGAAAGCTAGGTTTCAAGTCAGGATGCCGTACTAATAGCCAGGTTGTACCAACTTCCTTGGAGAATAGGCTGTGCTTCTGCAACACGCTTTCTGTCTGTCTAGAATCTCATCTAGAGTATGTCCTGTGATTCTGCAACATGCCTTCTGTCTGTCTAGAATCTCATCTAGAGTATGTTCTGTGCTTCTGCAACATGCTTTCTGTCTATCTAGACTTTCGTCTAGAGTATGTTCTGTGCTTCTGCAACATGCTTTCTGTCTGCCTAGAATACCTTTCTCCAAGCTTGAATACCTGACAAATTTCCAACACGTTCCTCCATATCTGAGCATCAAGCCAAACATCTCATGCTCAAAGTTTTGACACTTTAAAGTGTGCTGTGGTATGTGTAATGCATTCTGGGACCAGATTGTCTCCCAGCCTTGCCACTTCAAAGCCGTGAGTTATTGGGCAAGTCACCTAATTGCTCTATGCCTCAGTCTCCTCATCTGTAAAATAAGAAGGACATTAGTATCTGCTTCATAATGTACTTGTGTATATTTACTAAATAAATGTGTAAAGTCTTTAAACATTGCTAAGCATGCATCAAGTGCTCTACAAGTGTGTGATTTTATTCTCCTCTCCTCACAGTTCATTGATTCCTTCTGCGTATCCACTCTGCCCTTCTGAGAAATGTCAGTTACAATCTTTATTGCAAGTAGTTGCTAGAATGTCTGTTTCCCTGGACTGTACTAGGAGCTTGAGAGAGTAGAAACCACATTTTAGTAATCTTTGTGTTCCCAGCATGTAGCACAGTACCAGGCACGAATTGTATTCAAAATATCATCTGATTGCTCTCACGCTTACACGCACTCTTTCTCTCTCTCTGATGGTTCCACTTTCTACTCCAGGCCTATAATTCTCAGCATTTCCTCAGAAAATGTCTTTTGTTTACACGAATTCCCTGGATTTTGACTGTCTAGTCTCTGCTGATGACTCCAATTTACTTGCCATATCCCCACCAGCACTCCAATGTTTGGCTTGCTATGATCTAGCTTCAGAAATGCTGCCACCTCCTCAAATGAACTCTGTCCCCAAATTCACCTTTTAGTGGTCTCTTTCTTTTTTTTTTTTTTTTTTTTTTTTTTT
>NW_016825198.1:11019-18634 GCF_001698545.2 Rhinopithecus bieti | reverse complement strand
GGAGTGCAGTGGCCGGATCTCAGCTCACTGCAAGCTCCGCCTCCCGGGTTTACACCATTCTCATGCCTCAGCCTACGGAGTAACTGGGACTACAGGCGCCCGCCACCTCACCCGGCTCGTTTTTTGTATTTTTAGTAGAGACGGGGTTTCACTGTGTTAGCCAGGATGGTCTCGATCTCCTGACCTTGTGATCCGCCCGTCTCGGCCTCCCAAAGTGCTGGGATTACAGGCTTGAGGCACCGCGCCCGGCCTAGTGGTCTCTTTCAAACTACCTTCTTTCTTGCCAAAACTGTGATTGAATTGCCTAGCAAAACTGCTTTCATCATAGTACATTATGTTGTGTTGGGTTTTATACTGTCGGAGTTCAAAATGCTGGAGATCAGAGCTCTATTGCTATATTTCTGAGTATCATGGCAAATATGCACAGTAAATTACAGATAATTATTGCACACAATCCAACTAATAAAGAAAATAGTATTGATTGAAAATATAATCACTATGCCTACTTCCTCTAATTATTTGATTTCCTGATGCTCCACTCCTTTGCTCTCTTTCATTCTTTCCTCCTTTGCATGCCTTCTTCATCTTATATCTCTCACAGCTTTAGCCTTATCTCCTCAGTCTATATTCTTTCCTCTTCTTCATTTTCTTTCTTATACAAAGCTTGTTTTAAAAGATTCTACTCCTTTACCTAGCATAACTCTCCTAACCCTCTGGCTCCTTACCTCACCTTTCAAAATAAAAACAAACGGCAATTTGAAGTCAATTAACATTTCAGGAATGCTTCCCGTGTTTTGTAGCTGTAGATATGAGTAAAAAAGATTGTTTGATTGTCAGCAAAGATAGTTGGAGTAGGGGTTAGCAGTGGCAGTTTCAAAGATTGCAGATTAGGTAAAGGCCATATCATAGTGGCTTAATTAAGGTAAAATATATTCTGGTTAGGGACCAGAAGACAGCTACTGATGATCATGTATTGAAAGTACTCTCATGCAATTGCAAGTCACAACTGCTTCCTTGAACATCACTTGTTATTTGGAATGAGTAAAGCTGATTTGCCAGATTCATGTTCTGCAATTAATTTATAAACATAATTCAGTAAGCTAGATAAGATGGATGTAGTCATTAGAAAGAATGGCATGAAGGGCACTTATTGCATCTGATTCTTAAACTCGGCAATAAAACAGCTCTATTTAGAGTAAATAGAACCCCAGAGGCTTATCTGTTTCCTATTTTTTGTGTTTATGTGGTTCTCTGGGAGGCCACAAGGAGCTCTAGGATTGCAATTTTAGCCCTCAAAAATAGCATGAGAGATAGTGAGAAAACTTCTGGGGATAACACAGAGGGTGGTGCCATTCAAATGAGCACATCAGACTTGCTCCTTTCCTTAAGACTCCAAGACAAAAAGAGCCAGTATCAAGTACATCAACCCTGCAGGAGACAGATAAATATGAGGGAGAAGAGTTCAGAAAAAGTAGAATTTAGGATTGAAAACCAACCAACACCAAATTTGAATGAGAGAAAAAATGTGAATTAACCAAACAAGTGGAATACAATACATTTATATGGAAGAAGTTGGTTTTTAAGGTCATGCAATCATAAAATTCCAGTACTGATGAAGAACATACTTCCGGCTCCAAAAATGCATCTTGAGCATGTTAATGAATGTAGTTAAATACGTTCAGTATCCAAACATCAAGGAAGGCCTAATATACCTGGAGAAAGTGTTGCTGTTACTGGTGTGACTAAGAACCATGGGATCCCACTGCCTCCAAATAGCATTTCCTTCCTCACTCAACCTCCACATTCTTTTTGACTTCCCCATTACCCACACCTTTTCCTTGTCTCTTTTCACATTAAACTAGTCCCAGTAAGGGACTAGCAGAGGGCTTCTGAGAGAGGTTTTCCTCTGGATTGGATGAACCTACTACAGAAAAGCACAGACTGTGAGGAGGAGGGAAGTCGGAAAACAACACTTGCCCCAGTTCTGCAGTCTTCACACTATCACTGAGCCTCATGGGTGTGTGTGTTTACTTGCACACATGTAAGGCCCACAACGTTTGTGGGGTACCCTCATTCTCTAATCATCATACATTTTTCCTTTCTCAAAGCAATAAGAAAATACAATTTATAAGAGAAAATCTGTCTCTCTGTGGGTACTATGCAGCTCATGCAAGCATAGCGCTTTTTCTTGTAATGTTATGTGCTTTGTACTGGTGTAGTTTTCATATCTGTTGTGATGCCCTTAATCATCTCAGGTGCTTTCTTCTCCTGTTTGCTATTATTGGTGGTAAATCAGAAATGTGCTCAACTATTCCCATTTGGTGCACATATACATGTATCCTGTGGTATGTATAGCATACATTTTACATGTGCACACCTAAATATGATGTTTACCTGGGAATTAGTATGTCTTTTGGAGGAAAGAAATATCTTTCATTTATTCACATTCCTTGTAATTAGAAAAAAGTAATTGTTTCAGTGCATGTTTATTATTTGAAAGACTACTTTGGTATTACATAAATAATAATGAGATCTTAGGTTTTTTTAAATCAAATTTTACTAATTAGTTTAAGAGGATGAGAGACAAAACCTGAATGACTTTCTGCAGATATTTGCAACTGCAGTCAAAACCATTTGTGCTCCTTTTCTAATCACCAAAGAGATTAAAATCACAGTCATCCCACTGGACTGTATTTTTGACAGATCCTCTAATAAAAGGAATAGCGCTTATAATGCAGGTGGTAAGAAATTATTGCCCTGAATGCTGGTAAGGTTATGAAAGCTACATTTTTAAAAGAGCTGGTTTTGGTGAATAGATTTCAATTGTGTTTGCAATTCAGAGTTGTTTTATATTAGAGATTAAAGATTTCTTTATCAGCAATGACTTAGAGTTTTGAAATGAAATATAGATCCAATTAATTTCATTTTCCTATGTCAGTGATGCTCTTTTCCCCTTTCATAAAGAAACTGGCCATTTAAATTTTACAGAGTTTTTGGGAAGCTTCCATGGTGACACCCTTATCTTGATAAAACAATGACCTTGCCTGGGTTTTTGGTTGGATCAGATGTGACTAAGGATTTGAGGATTTGATGCATCCTGTGTCAAGCTGAAAATAACACTCTTTTCCGCTTGTGAAGTGATACCTGGACTAGCAGAATTTTTCAACCTTATCTAATTCCGTTGTTCCATACTGATTGTTCTGTTTTCACATACTGAGAGGAATCTATTAAGTGCTGGACTGTTCGGATAAAACTTTCTTTCATTTTCCTTTCTCATCCCTTAATGAGTACCACCAGTTCTGTTTTAAAGTGCAGCACAATCTTTTAAAAAGAGGAACTATAGGTTCAATTTCTATCTTTGTAACTAAGTTATGTGACTTTGAGTAAGTCAATTAACCTACCAGATTGAAACAGTGTTGTTACTTCAGGTTAATATTTTGCCATTGCTATTGAAAATGATGATGATAATGATAATTGATGATGATGTTTTGTTTTTGTGAGGGTGAAATATAAATGATAATTTTCAGAACATCATTACCCTGAGCACATAAGGAATAACTCCTCTATGAGAACCAGAGGAAGTATAAATAGCTTGTATCCTGAGCCAGAAATAAATCAATCATTCCTTGAGCTTGTGTTAATCATTTCTGCTTTATAATTGTATCAAGAACAAAAGATCCTCTTAAAACTAAAATGTAGTATTTAAGTAATGGGCCAAAATAAAAATCCCACTGAAATGCAATGGGAGGTCTGATGGGTAATACTTTGGGTATGGATGAGGTGGAGCTCTTCAGTGTGGCTCTGAAGCACTGATGGTCTCCAGTGAAGTCATATCAGACACTTGGAACATAGAGTGCTGCAATCAGTTATGTTTTATGTTCACATATGTTATTAGCTATGCTTACTCTACAGTTTCCAAAGGATTTATATTTAGACATAAGGTAAAGCAGACAGAGGATTATCCCTATGGTAATGTCACTCAAACTTGCACTCTGATGTGTTTTGTGAATTAGAAAATAGTGTGGAATGAGTTAACTCACTGGAAACTACATATATCTAAAGGTATTCCCATTCCATCCACTCTCAATCCTTTACCCTGTGTTATCGTTCCAATATTACATACATTTTGTTTATTATATTCTTCTCTCTAACCAAAAACATAAACTCTATGAACTCTAGTGCCTGGAGAAATGCCTGGCATATAGCTGGCATTAAAAAAATTGTCCATTGGGAAAGGGATTAAAAAAAGTCACCCTGAAATATGCTACTTGGCATAAGGATTAATTTGAATTGAAGGCAATTTAGAAAAAGCAGGTTATGAGAAGAGTTCTCTGCCCTCCTCCATCTGCCTAAATGCAGGGTACACATTTCCCTTAAGAAGGTGTCTCCCCTCTCTTGTACCAGAAAGAGAACAATCCCTATCACCAGAGACAAAGAAGGTACTAAGATGAGTCTACAGAAACAAATCTTACTAAATAACCTTTATCTACCATTTAGTCTCCTTATATATTTACCTTCCCATAATTTACTGCCCCTAGAAGCCAAAACCTCCTTTCCTTTGTCTAGTCACTTCTTCACAGTTTGTCACCCTTTGATAAAAAGGTATATAAACCCCTGTGTCTAACCACTTCTTGGTTTTTTTTTTTTTTTATTTTTTTTTTTTTTTACTTCTTTTCTGTGAAACCCCCAAGCACATAACATACGATGTGTATGTCTTTTCTCCAGTTTCTCTTGTCTTTTGTCAGTTTAACTCACAGGTGGCAGCTACAGAACCTGAGCATAGAGGAAAAGTTTTCTCCCCTGTAGTTTACAATAGACAGTTACCCAGAACCCAAAGGCTATATTTTTCTTTGCCACAGTCTCTATGAACTATCATTACTAATGTTAATTACTGAAGAATAGGCCAGGGGCGGTGGCTCAGGCCTGTAATCCCAGCACTTTGGGAGGCCAAGGCATGAGGATCACCTGAGGTCAGGAGTTCGAGACCAGCCTGGCCAACATGGTGAAACCCCATCTCTACTAAAAACACAAAAATTGACCAGGTATGGTGGTGTGCACCTGTAATCTCAGCTACTCAGGAGGCTGAGGCAGAAGAATCGCTTGAACCCAGGAGTTGGAGGTTGCAGTGAGCCGAGATCATACCATTGCACTCCAGCCTGGCAACAACAGTGAAACTCCATCCCAATGAAAGAAAAAAAAAAATCACTGAAGAATTGCAAGTGTCAGAAGGGCTTTACTTCATTGCCACTTGGAAAAGGAAGGACATTATAAAAATCTGATTACCTCTTGGGGGTGTATCACACACATGAAGCCTTTTAGTCTAATATGAGAAAAGTTGGCACAAAAGAATACATATAGAAAAGTATGGCATTTGCTATCATTTGAGCACTTTACAGGTGTCAGATTCTTCAAGTGCTTTTTGTGTTTTATCTTAATAATCCTTTATGAAGTAGATAGTTTTACTAGCCCTGTTTCATAGATGAGGAAACTAAGACACAAAAGGCCAAGTAATTTGCCTAACGCCTACTATTAGAATCTGGGTTTGAACCTAGGAAGCCTCCCTACACTACATTCATACTTGTCCACTACACTCAACGACATATATATGACAACACTTAGCTATAACAACATGATTGAGGCAAAAATTATATTTAAAAAGGGAGTTGAGGAGTCAAAGAAGATGTCACCTCCTGGGATCATAAGCAAGTGAGAGTTGATAAGGTTACTAGAAGAACAGATCTTATCCCTCTGCACTTCAGTAAACACTGTGGACTAGGTGATAGGAAGAAGACAGGGGCAAACCTGGTAAGAACTTATCTCACTCGCTAAATCTAATAACAACAATTCTTTTGCATCGTATCAGTTTTGAGTAAATGGTTGAATAAGGGGGAAAGATGACAATACATTCATAATGCTTTATAGGCAACCTCGGGGAAAAGGATCTAGACGGCACAATAAATGGCAGCCAAGGTAGAGAAAGAAGATAGATCAAAACCCCATGAGTGAAGAAAAATAGGTGAAGACACCCAGGGTGAGTAAGTGGGCTACAGAAGTCTTTATTGGAAATTAAATGATGGCACAGATAACTATGACGAGGAAGGCCAGAGAAGTGCCCAGATAGGCCCTTACATAGGGGCTTTCAGCTTTTACAGACATGAAAATCAGAATTCTCAGCAGAACAGATTCACATTAATTAAACTCAACTTACTATTTTACAATAATCTGGCATTAAGAAATAAAACTGCCAAGTGGAATTGGATTCTATGTCTCTCCCCAGTTTATTCTCTCCGCATAGGCATGCTACATGAGATAACTAAATATTAACAAAATTTTAATTGGTGAACAAAATATTTTATCTTTCAGCTAGGGCATTCCAAATACTGCTTGTTTGGGATAATCTTTGCTTGTCTCAGTGGCATTTTGTTTCTATTTTCCTAGCTGGCCAAATCTCCTAATTCCTTTCTTTGGATGTGCTAATGATTTCATTGAACCATCTATCAAGTCTGGGAGTCATTTTCTTTCTTTCCGTTGACTGAACAACTTTCTCCTCTCATTGACTAGGTGTTAATTTTTTTTTTTTTTATTATACTTTAAGTTCTAGGGTACATGTGCATAACGTGCAGGTTTGTTACATATGTATACTTGTGCCATGTTGGTGTGCTGCACCCATCAATTCGTCAGCACCCATCAATTCGTCATTTATATCAGGTATAACTCCCAATGCAATCCCTCCCCCTTCCCCCCTCCCCATGATAGGCCCCGATGTGTGATGTTCCCCTTCCCGAGTCCAAGTGATCTCATTGTTCAGTTCCCACCTATGAGTGAGAACATGCGGTGTTTGGTTTTCTGTTCTTGTGATAGTTTGCTAAGAATGATGGTTTCCAGCTGCATCCATGTCCCTACAAAGGATGCAAACTAATTTTAAAGCCTCAAGCTCAGAGGGCATTCAAGTTTCCCCTATTGTCATATGTTCCTTGATTGAGAGACACCTCACTATAACTCTAGCCACGTATGAAATGCTCATGTCACTTGCTTTCTAGTTGAATTTGTTCTTACAATACTCTCCTTTTAGTTCCTTGAAGATCACAAGCTCTCACCTCAGAGATTTCACACTTGGTGTTGCCTTCTCCTGCAAAGCTCTTTGTATCCAGCAAGAAACTAATTAATGCCCATTGCTTAGGCATGTAGAAAACTTCTTTGGGGACCAATTCTTAGACTAGAAAACTCCCTTTGTTATTTTCTCTCACAGCACACTGGTTTCATAAAATTTATCAAGATGTATAATTATATATTTATGCAAGTGTTTGCTGATTGCTTAACTTTCCCCACTTAGTGATGTAAGGGAAAATATGCCTGTTAAAAGAAGAGGTTTAAAGTCTCCACATTGAAAATAAGGGAAGAGGCCCCCCCTTCCTTTTCTTTCAGAATTTCTTTCTCTGCCCTTTTTAAGTGAACATAAATGTTTCTTATGACTAAATAACCTTCTCGCCAGTCTCACAACACAAGAATATTTCCCCAGTGACCTGAGAGCCATGTCTTTGAAATGTAATAATCAAAAAAGATAACATCTTATTTCCCAGTTTCCTGGGAGGACACAGGCCTAAGTTCAGCTGGC
>NW_016825198.1:5271-8576 GCF_001698545.2 Rhinopithecus bieti | reverse complement strand
AAAACAAAACAAAACAAAACAAAACAAAACAAAACAAAACAAAACAAAGAAAAAGGGTTTGGGGCTTTGGGGCAAGAGAGACAAGTTATGGGAAGATGAGAGGAGGCAGTGGATGATAAATAAGGGTTGTCTTATTATGCAGAGTTGTCTCCTGAAGACTAGCTGTCTTCCTGGTAAGATACATCCTTACAAATGGAAATTTCCATTACAAATATACATTTATTTTATAAAAATGTAAATCTATATTTTATTTTTAGGTAGTTAGGAGAAGGTAAAGAGCTTTTCCTGCCTCTGTTGATTCTCAATTGCCTTTAGCTCAAAATTATCCTTATGCCAAAGTGGCATAATTTTGGGTGGCATATTCTGGTACCTTTCACTCCCCACATCCCACATCCCCATACACTGCTCTGAACATCCTTAAGTAGATACAACATGGTCAGAACAAAAATCATCAACTGTCATGATATTAAGTATTTTAGAAAAGTTAGGGGTGTGTGTGTGTGTGTGTGTGTGTGTGTGTGTGTGTGTGTGTGTAGGGTGAGTGAATAGGAGAGAGAGTTATTCGTGAAAGATCACTGAGCCAGGATTAAGAAAGCTGACTTTCCCTACAGAGACTACCAGTGTGTTATTATGTGAACTCAGGCTAATGATTTAATTTCTTAGTTCATTTATTTCTCTTATTAAAATCGGAACTGACTGTGCCTTTCTGCAAACTGCAAACTAGTTAGCTGTACTTGCTACAGCACTAGGCACAAATAAATCACTCATTAATACCTGTAGGTTAATGGAGTGATCCATGGGGAAGTTACATGTGGAAATGATGAGGACATTTTAAATCCCTAGGATAAAAGCTTCCACTGCATTTATTGTAATGTACTATACCTCACCATAGTACTGTCCTCAGAATCCTATATTTTCAGCATTTTAGTAATGAAACCTCTAAGAATGGAAGTCATGTTCTTTTCAACATTTTAACATTTCAGTCTAATGTGGAAGCACTATACTCAGAAGTCAGCTTAGGAGACCCGTGCAAAGCAAGTTGGACGCTGAGATGCTTTTAAGCTCTGCTGTAGAAACATATCTCATAGTGAGATAAAGTAATAACAGTGATTTCCTTGTGTGACTCATAAACTGATTCTGGAGGCAGTTGTGAGAAAGAGTTCTACATATTGCTAGAATAACTGCACAGCTTCTGTAACCATATTTTCTGGACCCCAAATCACAACACATGGTTTGACCAAGGATTTTTCCTGATTTATAAATATCAGTGAAATGTCTTACAAAATTATTAAGATTAAGTAGTATCTCATCCTACCTTTAACTAATCGCCTTTATTCAGCATAATAAAATTATAGAACATCTGGACTGTCTGTCCTGGACAATTTGGAACTGATAATTACCATGTGTACAGCCAAAATGATTATCTTGAAGAGGACAAAATTCCTTTAAATGCAATTATGCTTGCATATTTATTTAAACACTAGTCTTACTCTCTTATAGTCATACCTTGTATTAAAGTATATAAGATGCCCTAAAAAGAGAATAATAACCAAATGACTGAATCTATTGCTTTCTTCCCCTGAGTTAATAGATTGCTACAATAGGTAATAATTCCATGTTCCTCTGTGTTAGAAAAAGGTAGTTACTAATAGACAATGGTACAGTTGTTATTTAACCACACCTATATAATCAGACAAAATGGCTCAGTGTACATCTCTCATTTGGCAAAATAGTGATCTTTGTCACTGAACTTTAGATATATCAAAATCTAAAATGATATATCTAATTTGTTTTTAGGAAACAGATATCCTGATTTTCCCTTGATATTTACATAGCTATAAGAGACCATTATCCCTGGGATAATACTTCTTTTTTAACTACCAATTTCTAAAAAATAATACAATAAATGCATCCCCTGGCCCTTTTAAGTTTGTTATTTTGGAGGTTAGAATTCAGCTTTTCTTTTTGTTATAGTCAGCATGTTAGATATTTTTGCCTCTAGGGAGTTTCAGCTTCTCCATATCCCCTTGTGGTCTCCATGTGTGCTATACTAAGTTTCTTATTTTCAGTGAGTTGAAATCACTGCTGCTGGACATGCCAATTCTTTTCTCTCACTATGAATGAGCCTCAAGCTTGAGGAAGGTAGAGCATGGATGAGTGACAATTCACAAGCCAGAAAAACCTTTCTGGGCCTTCTTCCACCACCTTGGTGCTTGCCAAATTCTCAGGCCCCTCACAGGTAGGCCCCATGACTACCGAATTAGCCAGATTGGGAGTTTTCCCAGAATTAATTTGAATGAGGGGCCACTTTCCACAAATACACAGTACCAGCAGGCTGATCAAAGACATTATCCTCTCTAGTCCTTTTAAGATTAAAGAGATTCAGTTTGTATCCAAACGATGAGTGCCTTCCAAAATAGATGGCTATGGCTAGAAGAGTGGGAAAAAAATCTAATTATTATTTAGTTCTTTGTGATTACTTTTAGACAAAATAGAATTGACAGCCTTGGAAATATTACTAGAAGCATAAATTATGCAACATATCTTATTATCATACAAACTTAGTATTATGCTGATATTACAACACTGCCAATCAAATTGGAAACTCAGTTCTCACCTAGTCTGTAGAAAGAAACATCATTTTTTGTTGTTGTTGTGAATCTCTCTTCTGTAATGTTCGGAAAAATCCAGGAGGTACTCTTTTCAGTTATTTTGGCTACATCTTTCTATCCTGTTCTAAAACCACCTCTCAAAGAGCATTGCAAGGGGCCTCTTCGGAAAAGAGGAGACGGTGTGCTCTGAGACTGTGTTGCCATATCAACTCAAGATAATTTGAAAATGAAAACCAAACAAACAAACCACGATAGGGTTTGCGTGTTGGTGGTCATGTTGAGGCTTTGTAGGGGCCACAGGGGGAAGCTCTCCTTTGCCCTATGAGGGTTTCCTGAAAATCACTGACAAGAGGCAGATGAATATGAGAAAAGGCATAAGAATTTATTTAATGTACATGTATGGGAGACTTCAGAATGAAGGCCCAAAGATACAGGGCAAATTGTCCATTTTTATGCTTAGGTTCAACAAGCTGCAGATAGCCATGTGGATGTATGATTGGATAAAAAGGGCATGATCTAATGCTAATAGACTGAGTGGGGAAACCCAGCAAGGCCCGTCTGCCTAGCTTCTTCTTGGCCTCTCTGAGCAAGCATTCCTTCCTTCTGAGTGTGAGGCAGGGCCCTCTCTGGAATGAGGATCTTATGACCTATAGTCAAACAAGGTAGGTCAGATGATTTCTTTTTTTTTTTTTT
>NW_016825198.1:0-2189 GCF_001698545.2 Rhinopithecus bieti | reverse complement strand
GGGAACAGTCTTTATGCCTTTTTCTTTTTAATGCTTTCCTTTACTCCCCGATGCTAGTCAAGAACTAAGTTATGGTTTTGACTAGTACCATGTCTCTCCAAATCTTCCTAAGGCCACAAGTAAATTTCTAACTGAACTCCAGCAGGGGGTTTCTTGCTAGTGTTCCTACTACATAATGCTATGAAAATGAGCTTTTTGTGGGCACTGCTTTAATCTCACTGTTTTAGTCCTAAAAATTCAGTATTTGTTCTTCAGCCACTACTTAAGACCAAGCCACTTTTGTGGTTTTCAGGGTTTTGAAAAACACAAGTGGCTTGGTCTTAATTAGTGGCTTACAAAAATAAATGCTTACATGAATTCAAATAACACCAGCCAAATCCACCCAACCACATATAACTACTGCATTTTACTTGCTGTATAAACAGTCTGCTTCTATCACACATTATTGTGTTGTAGACATTTCTCTAGTCAGTGAATTTCATTCAATAAATAAAAACAGCATAATATGTAAATAGGTTTCTGACATTCTCTTATATCATGATTTTATTTAACCAAATATCTATAAATAAGCATTTAGGTATTCCCATTTCTTTGCAATGTGAGGGTTACTATTTTTATATATATACTTTTTCCTGATAATTTTCTGGAGCTATATTTCTAGAAAAAGAATTGCTTTGTGAGTATTTATACATAGGTTAAATTTTTATACTTGCTGACACATCGCTTCCTGGAAAATGTATTATATTTTCTAACTCCGAGAGGGCAAGAATGACTGTACACTTTTCTATATTCACACCAATACTGGATATTGTAATTTTCCCTTTTATGAGTTTATCTTTGCAAGGCTTATAAAAGACAAATGATATCGTTGCTTTTTTTTGTTTGGATTTTTTGTTTGTTTGTTTTGGTTTGTTTTTTGCATTTCTCAATTATTTGGTCAAATATCTTTTCCCATTATTTCAGCAAAATTTTTTTTGGTTTTAATTATGAATTGTCTGTCCCTGCTCTCTGCAAAGATTTCTATTAGAACATTCATCTTTTCCTTGTTTATTTATAAGGGCACCTTTTATTAAATCCACTGTTTGACATATATATATATATACACACACACATATATATACACACATATATATATAACTATTGATGCAAATATATTTCCTTTTGTCAACTTTCCATCAATTTATGGGTAGCATGTTGCTTGAAGAATAGTGACTGTTACAATAAGTAAAAATCAACATTATAGCCTTTATATAGCCATTATGAGCACTGTTCTAATTTAATTACATGGATTCACTCATAATCCTGTCTACAAACCTACTATGATTATTTTTGTTTTCAGAAGAGGAAATTGAAGTACAAGGAAGGTAGGTGACTTGACCGAGGTTTTAAAGCGACTCTGCTGGACTTGAAACAAAATGATCTGGAAACACTCCATGCTGTTAAGCACTGTCAAAGATAAACAAAGCCAGACATCACTAAAACAGTAAGGACAGATTTTTTTCAGTAGTACTATCACAGTGCGGAAAAGAGTGAGCTGAACTCAACTTTTGCCCATCTTTTGATTGTATTATTAGATTTTTTCCTATAGAGTTGTGTGAGTTCCTTATATATTTGGGTTTTTAGATCCTGACAGATAGGTAGCTTGAAAATATTTTCTCCTGTTCTGTGGGTTTTTTTTTTTTTTTCTCATTGTTGATTGTATCCTTTGCTGTGCAGATGCTGACTTGAAGTGATCTCATTTATATTTACATATACATATCAAATATATGGGTAATTGTATATATCGAATCCTAGTATTTAAAGTGTTGAGTTTTTGTTTGTTTGTTTGTTTCTTTTCAGAGACAGGGTCTGACTCTTGTTGCCCAGGCTGGAGTGCAGTGGTGCTATTCTAGCTTACTGCAACCTCAAACTCCTGGGCTCAAGTGATCCTCCTGCCTCAGCCTCCTGAGTTGCTGAGACTACAGGTGCATGCCACAACACATGGCTGATTTTTAAAAGTTTTTGTAGAGACGGGGTTTCACTTTGGTGTCCAAGCTAGTCTCAGGCTTCTGACATCAAGCAATCCTCCCATCTTGGTCCCCCAAATTACTGGGATTACAGGCATGCGCTACTGTGCCTAAGATTCTTTTCATTTTTTGTTGGCTTGATTGATTAACAACAGTGAAAGATATGTTTTCAAGCCACTAAAC
>NW_016825197.1:0-1071 GCF_001698545.2 Rhinopithecus bieti | reverse complement strand
TGGTAAAGTCCAATTTATTTATTTTTTCCTTGTTTTCATATGTTGGTGTGCATGTGGCAAGAATCCATTGAATGTCACAAAGACTTATACCTAGGTTTCTTATAAGAGTTTTAGAGTTTTAGTTTAGTTTTTTTTTTTTTTTTTTTTTTTTGACATAGATCACTCTGTTGCCCAGGCTGGAGTTCAATGGCACGATCTTGGCTCACTGCAACCTCTGCCTCCCACGTTCAAGCAATTCTCCTGCTTCAGCCTCCTGAGTAACTGGGGTTACAAGGGCCCACCACCATGCCCAGCTAGTTTTTTCTATTTTTAATAGAGATGGCGTTTTGCCGTGTTGGCCAGGCTGGTCTCGAACCCCTGACCACAGGTGATTCACCTGCCTCGGCCTCCCAAAGTGCTGGGATTACACGTGTGAGCCACTGCACCCGGCAAGGTTTAGTTCTTATATGTAGGTCTTTGATCTTTTAGAAGTTATTTTTATAGATGGAGTGAGGTAGAGCACCATCTTCATTATTTTGCAGGTGCATATCCACTTGTCTCAGCACCATTTGTTGAAAAGATCATTCTTTTCCACTTTGAATGATCTTGGCACCATTGTTGTAAAATAATGACTAGAGATGTATGAGTTTATTTCTGGACTCTTAATTCTAATCCATTGAACTATATGTCTATTCTTATGCCAGGAAGCAATACAGTGAAGACTGTTGTTCTGTAGGAAGTTTTGAAATTGAGAAGTTTGAGTCCTTCAACTTATTCCTCTTTTTCAAGAAGAATTGTGATTGTATGGGTCTCTTGAGTTTCCACATAATTTTAGAATCGGCTTTTGACTTCTAAAAAGATGCCCCCTGGGAATCTGATAGGGATTGTGTACAACCTGTAGATGAGTTTTGGGAATATCAATGGGACTTGTGTTTGAAGAAAAGAGAGGAATTAAAATGTTTTGGCCAGTGTGTGAATTCATTGACATAACTTGGGAAATCCAGAGAGGAAGGCAATAAGAACATGCATGTTAGACACTGAACTTAAGGTGTTGCAGGACACCCAAGTGAAATGTCCCATAGGCAACAGGAG
>NW_016825196.1:5823-7505 GCF_001698545.2 Rhinopithecus bieti | reverse complement strand
TATTTCAAAATCTGTTAAGTGGGTAGATCTCATGTTGTGTTGTTACCACACACATAAAAACCCAAAACAAAAACAAATAAAACCAAAGGGACACAAGGAAACTTGGGGAGGTGTAGGGTATGTCTATTCCCTCCATGTAGTGACAGTATCATGGGTGTTTGCAAATGTCCAGACTTACCAAATTGTACACATTAACCATGTGCAGTTCTGTGCATATCAATTATTCCTCAATAAGATTTTTCTTTTCTTTTCTTTTTTTTGAGACGGCATCTCGTTCTGTCTCCCAGGCTGGAGTGCAGTGGTGCCATCATAGCTCGCTGCAGCCTTGAATTCCCAGACTCAAGTGATCCTCCCACCTCAGCCTTCAGGGTACCTGGGACCACAGGCATATGCCACCGTGTCCTGCTAATTTTTATTTTTTTAATTTTTTGTAAAGATGCAACCTCGATATGTTGCCCAGGCTCTTCTTGAACTCCTGGGCTTAAATTATTCTTCTGTCTCGGCCTCTTAAAGTGCTGGGATTATAGGCATGAGCCACTGCGCACGGCCCCTCTCCCTTTTTCTATTCAGGATAAGCCAGTGGTCCCTGGGGTCCTTTCTCACCTGTATCCTAGGAGTCTTCTGGAGTTGAACCGAGGCTCTAAACACACATCTGGGCTTGGACCCGACATCATCAGAACTGACGCTCCAGACACATGGCTTTGACTCCTTTCATAAAACGTCCACGTCAGCAGCTTTCACCCATTTATTCAACAAATACTCATTAGCGGCCTCCTGTTCCCTCAGCTTTGGTTTAGGCCCTGGGGTTACTGGGGGTAATGGTGGGTGTGGCCCCTACTCTCATGAAGGTTAGTGGTGAGAGAAAGGAATAAATAACTACACGAGATGCTTTTGGTGATGAACGCCCTGAAGAACAGAAAGCAGGGAGATGTGGAAGTGCCTGGGGTTGGTGGGGCAGGCCTTACAGGGCAGTGGCACCTGGGTTGAGACCTGGAAGACAGATTGCATCAGAGCACTAAGCGGGGCTCTTTGTCACAAGCAACAGGATCCCACTCTGGTTAACATAAGCAGAAAAGGAATGCATGGGAAAGGTTGTCAGGTGGTTCAGAGAATGGGCTGGAGGCCTGGAGAGTTGGGCCAACACACAGGGGCTTCCTAAGGGAGTTGGCAGCCAGAACCTTCAGCAGAGTCATGCCACCACCCTGCATACTGGACGCCATTTGGGACTTGAAGGCTGGACCCCTGGCAAGCCCCAACAGAGGGACCTTCAACCTGGGCCTCCTGACCTGCCCTAGATTACAGGCTTGTCCTCTACTGGGCATCTTTTAGAACTGAAGATGGCTTCCAATCTCATGCACGGTGAAAGCCACAGTCTTTATAAAGTTCTACATGTAGCTGGTGCAATGGTCCACGCCTGTAATCCCAGCACTCAGCACTTGGGGAGGCTGTGATGGGATTGCATGAGCCTAGGAATTCAAGACCAGCCTGGGCAATATAGCAAAACCCCATCTCTGCAAAATAAAAAATTAAAAGATTAGCCAGGCATAATGGTACATGACTAGTCTCAGCTACTCAGGAGGCTAAGGCAGGAGGTCGAGGCTGCAGTGAGCCATGATCACACCACTGCACTCCAGCCCGGGAGATACAATGAGAACCTGTCTCAAAAAAAAAAAAAAAAAAAA
>NW_016825196.1:0-3853 GCF_001698545.2 Rhinopithecus bieti | reverse complement strand
ATGCGGCGCCTCTGGTGGCCCCTGGTTACTGAGACCCGACTTTGGCATGACTTTTGTTTTTTTTCCATTAAATTTCCTGTCTTTGTGGACTGATGGACTAGAAGAAAGATGCCCGTTGAGGATTAAAGGCGGAGCCTCTTCTGCAGCTTCTCAAAGCGCCTTCTTTAACAGAGAGACAATCTGCAGGGGTCTAGCACGGTTCTGAAATCCTGGTGAAGGTTTCGAAACTTCCTGTGCGGGTCTCCTGCCCGAGTGCCCACGCTGCCCCTGGGGTGGCTGGCCAGTGAGCCCCGCCTCCCAGTCTGGCTGTCCCCGCGTCAGCCTGGATCATCTTTCGGGACCAGCCCCATTTGCACAGCCTGAGCTATAGAGGGCCCTGGAGAGTTCGGGGTTCTTGTCCCAACTGTGCCCGTGGAGGCCCGTTCCACCCACTGGGGCTCAGTTTCCCCATGTGCCTAATAAGGAAGTCATGCTAGGTGGGGCTTCCAGCCTCTTGCAGCTTTGCCATTCATCACTTCCGCGTCTTCAGAGAGGCTGCCAAGTCTCCTCTGAATGAGGTTCCCCAAAAAGCAAAGGTAAGAAAATACACAGAGCTTACCCAGACACCAGGCCCTTTACAAATAGACCCTTTCTTACCTTGGGCCCCCAGAAGGTCCTTATTCTAGCTTCGTGGAGAAAAGAGGAGCCTTTGCCTCAGCCCCCAGAGGCTGGGTGGAGTGGCTGAATTTTGGGGCCAGGTATGGCACCACTGGGGAAGCCCAAAGTGACACAGATGGTTTCAAAGCCACCTAGAGGATAAGGTGTCAGGACAGTGACAAGACCCCAGGTCTCTATCACACACCAAAGCTCACTGAGCTTCCGCCTGGGGTCACTACTGAGTCTCTGACAGACCAGGAGAGAAGGGACTGGGGGTGCTGACCCCCAGAAAGTCAGAGAATGTGACAGTTGGAGGACCTGGGTTTGAGTCCTGGATCACCCCTTCCCCACCTTGGCAAACTACTCAGACTCTGGAAACCTGTTTCACTTGTAAGATGGGGACGACAATCAAACCCACCTTGCAGGGCTGTGAAGATGCCTTAAGACAAGTGCATGTAAAAATCTTCACACACAAAGCCTTCCTAAAGATGGGGCGACAAGGTCTCGTGAGCAGCAGTGGCCAGGCAGCATGTGAGGGCTGGGGTCCTGTTTTCCCTGCAACCTGGGAAAGGGCTGATGGGCACTTGGTGGGTTTCGAATCATGACCCTGGACCTCAGGTGGTGGCGTGCTTTGTGTCTGCAGCAGAAGATCCCAGCCTTGTACCTGTGAGTCCCACTACGGATGTTGAAGGGGTGGACAGCAGACGGGTGAGCCCCAGGCTGGCAGCTAGCAAGACCTCTCCCGTGTGAGCCCAGCACCCCCAATTCCCCTGAAATGTGATGTCCAGTGCTCCAGGATGGGGGCTGTGGATCCTGGTTCCAGCTGTGTGAGGACTGGAAGGCCCTGGGCGGGTCACCTGCCCTCTCTGGGCCTATTTCTATCACATACTGAAGGGCTGAGCACACTAGACTCTGTGGCTGTGCAACTCTTTGGTCCTGCATTTGTCCCTGAGGGCCCCTTAGTAGGCAGGGATAGTTTGAGGGCCTCAGGGCTGGGCTCCAAGACTCAGATGCTCTCAACCCCTTCCTGGAGTGCCTAACTCAGGGGAGCAGACAGGCCCAGCAGGCAGGGCCACTCTCTTGCTCAGCTCCTGGAGTATATGTTTTTTGTAGCCTGCTATTTTACTTAAGAATAGATATGAGCATTGACTATTCTAAAACATGACTTTCATGACTGTATAAAAGTCCATTGTATCAATATATAATCACTTAACCAATTCTCTATTGAAATGGTGGTCTATACGTAAAAGAAAATACCATTCAGCCCCAAAAAAGAAGGGAATATTCCATTTGCAACCACATGGATGAACCTGGAGGACATTATGCTAAGTGAAATAAGCCAAGCACTTGTTTTCCAATTTCTGGTTGATTGACATGTAACTCTTTAGACGTTGAATCTTATCTGGACATATGATGTGAAGCATAGATGGAACTTTATGCCTTTCCAAGCCCTTAGCCAATCATCCCTGCACCATTGATTTAATCAAGACATCTGGCTGGGAGCAGTGGCTCACGCCTGTAATCCCAGCACTTTGGGAGGCCGAGGCGGGCGGATCACAAGGTCAGGAAATCGAGACCACGGTGAAACCCCGTCTCTACTAAAAAATACAAAAAATGAGCCAGGCGTGGTGGCAGGTGCCTGTAGTTCCAACTACTCGGGAGACTGAGGCAGGAGAATGGTGTGAACCCCGGAGGCGGAGCTTGCAGTGAGCTGAGATCGCACCACTGCACTTCAGCCTGGGAGACAGAGTGAGACTCCGTCTCAAAATAATAATAATAATAAAATAATCAAGACATCCTCTCCCCACAGCTTTGAAATGCCTCGGTGCCCATGTACTTCATTCGTACATTCCTGCAGGTCTGTGTGTGGGCTCCCTTGTCTACTCATCCCACTGCTGTTCTATTCTCATGCTAGTCCCAAACCTCTGACTTTGTACCAGAAAGTTCAGTGACCGGATGACCAACCATGCAAGGCTGGTTCTCCTTTGGTTCCTCTAGTAGATAGGGCTTGACACCCACTTTTGCTTGGGAATGTCAACTGCAGCCAGTTGTTACTGAACATTTAGTATTGACATTGAAAACCAGCACCTTCTATTCAAGAGGGAAACACTGTTGCAATGATTGTGAACTAGCTCTTCTTACTAACTAGAGTCGCGATCCTTAAGAACACCCGTCACCACAAATGTCCAAGACACTGGGAAATCTCAAGAATTCTGATGGCACCGACTTCCTGCAGTTCTGCAAAATGATCCCAAACTACTACTACTCTTTTGTTCTCGGAACTGCTTTTTGAGATTATTCTCTCTCCTCTCTCGGTGTCAAGTCGTCCGCAGTCACTTCTTGCCTCTAGCAGCTCTCCTTCTTGTCATACTCTGTTCTGATCACCCATGGGTTGCAAACTCCAATAACTAAGTTTGGTGACAGTATTGGTGGCTGCTGTGTACTGACTGCCTCTTTGTGCCAAGCTCTGCTAGACAGTTTATTTAACCTTGAATCCTTACCACAACTCTGTTGTGTAGCTATCATGATCCTTACATTTTGAGATGAGAATTTTTTAACAGTGAATGATGATAGACTATTTCTGAAACAAGGTGGATAGACATGTATCGGAAACTCGAGGAAGGATCCTCTGGGAAAAGAATCTCAGTAAAGCCCATGAGTCTCAGTGCACGGGAGGGAGAAGGGGAAATGAAAGTCAGGTTGCAAAGCATTATCAAGGGGTGGGGACGAAGAGGGAGTGGGAGTAGAGAAAGGCAGAGGGGTCTCTGGGGGAGCAAGATTTTGGAGGGGTAGAAAGGGAGTAGATGAAGAGTTGAAGTGGAGGCATTTGTTCAGAGGAAGGGGATATCTGTTCCTCTGAGTTATCATAAAAGGAGGAGAAGCTATATAAAGATGCAGAGAAATGTGGAGGTTGAGCAAAGCAGCTGGTCGCAGATGTTTTGTGGGAGAATAGAGAGAAGTCATTGAATAGAGCTGTTGAGCTCCTTATTGGGATGAAGCTCAGCTGCCCACAGCAGTAGCTGGCTTGAAATTGCACCCAGTATTGACTGCTTTCACTTCCCTACCTGACTTCTCTCTCCGCCAGTGTTTCCGGGAATCACCTCCCAAATAAGCTGCCTCCCTCCCTCCCTCCCCCTTCCTTCCTTTCTTTCTTTTTCTTTCTTTCTTTTTTTGACATAGTCTCGTGCTGTTGCCTGGGCTGGAGTACAAAGGCAAG